>NC_135811.1:70644222-70803944 GCF_964213995.1 Mustelus asterias | reverse complement strand
GATATATTCTCAAATCAGGATGGTGAGTGGCTTGGAGGGGAACTTGCAGGTGGTGGTGTTCCCATGTATCTGCTGCCCTTGTCCTTCTAGATGGAAGTGGTCGTGGGTTTGGAAGGTGCTGTCTAAGGATCTTTGGTGAGTTGCTGCAGTGCATCTTGTAGATAGTACACACTGCTGCTACTGAGCGTCGGTGGTGGAGGGATTGAATGTTTGTAGATGTGGTGCCAGTCAAGCGGGCTACTTTGTCCTGGATGGTGTCAAGCTTCTTGAGTGTTGTTGGAGTTGCTCCCATCCAGGCAAGTGACTTGTGCTTTGTAGATGGTGGATAGGCTCTGGGGAGTCAGGAGGTGAGTTACTCGCTGCAGTATTCCTAGCCTCTGACCTGCTCTTGTAGCCACTGTGTTTATGCGGTGAGTCCAGTTGAGTTTCTGGTCAATGGTAACCCCAAGGATGTTGACAGTGGGGGATTCAGTGATGGTTACACCATTGAATGTCATGGGGTGGTGGTTAGAGTGTCTCTTATTGGTGATGGTCATTGTCTGGCATTTGTGTGGTGTGAATGTTACTTGCCACTTGTCAGCCCAAGCCTGGATATTGTCCAGATCTTGTTGCATTTGAACATGGGCTGCTTCAGTATCTGAGGAGTCGCGAATGGTGCTGAACATTGTGTAATCATCAGCAAACATCCCCACTCCTGACCTTATGATGGAGGGAAAGTCAATGATGAAGCAGCTGAAGATTGTTGGGACACTACCCTGAGGGACTCCTGCAGAGATGTTGTGAAGCTGAGATGACTGACCCTCCACAACCACAACCATCTTCCTATGTGATGTGGAGTTGCTGGCGTTGGACTGGGGTATCTTTCTATGTACCAGGTGTGACTGCAACCAGTGGAGAGTTTGCCCCCTCATACCCATTGATTCCAGTTTTGCTGGGGTTCCTTGATGCCTCACTCGGTGGAATGCAGTCTTGATGTCAAGGGCTGTCACTCTCACCTCACCTCTGGAATTCAGCTCTTTTGTCGATGTTTGGACCAAGGCTGTAATGAGGTCAGGAGCTGAGTGACCCTGGCGAAACTCAAACTGGGCGTCACTGAGCAGGTTATTGCTGAGCAGGTGCTGCTTGATAGCACTGTCGATGACCCCTTCCATCACTTTACTGATGATCGAGAGTGGACTGATTGGGCGATAATTGGCCGGGTTGGATTTGTCCTGCCTTTTGTGTACAGGACATACCTGGGCAATTTTCCACATTGTTGGGTAGATGCCAGTGTTCCGGAGGAGTTTGGCTAGGGGAGTAGCAAGCTCTGGAGCACACGTCTTCAGTACTATTGCCGGAATGTTATCAGGGCCCATTGCCTTTGCAGTATCCAGTGCCTCCAACTGTTTCTTGATATCACGGGGAGTGAATCAAATTGGCTGGAGACTGGCAGCTGGGGACCACTAGAGGAGGCTGAGATGGATCATCCATGGCTCAAGATTGCTGCGAATGCTTCAGCCTTATCTTTTGCTCTGAAGTGCTGGACTCCTCCATCATTGAGGATGGGGATATCTGTGGAGCCTCCTCCTCCGGTGAGTTGTTTAAGTGTCCGCCACCATTTACGACTGGATGTGGCAGGAATGCAGAGCTTAGATCTGATCCGTTGGTTGTAGGATCGCTTAACTCTATCACTTGCTTTTTTTGCCGTTTGGCATGCAAGCAGTCCTGTCTGGCAGCTTCACCAGGTTGACACCTCATTTTTAAGTGCTGCTCCTGACATGCCTTCCTGCCCTCTCCATTGAACCAGGGTTGATCCCCTGGCTTGATGGTAATGGTTGAGTGGGGGGAAATGTCGGACCATTAGGTTGCAGATTGTGCTGGAGTACAGTTCCAGTGCCAACAGAGACTGAAAACCCTCACCCATTCAATCCAGGATGAATTCAAACTCATTTTGACAACTGGAAGACAGTCTGACACTCACTCTAGCAACCAACCAATTCTCATGCCCTCCTTAATTGTTGACATGACTGAAGATCAGGAGAAAATGAGTTCTAACAAGTAATTATCTTGAATTTCTCTGGAGGGCATTCCTGCCCTTTACACCCAGCACACAGATTCTGCTGAGCTGACTGAGTGCGTTTCACGTCATCAACTTTTTCAGTATGTTATTTTTATATATAGTGTCACTGGCACCTAAATTTGTAATGTAATGTGAACAAGTGACTTAGATCATTTGTGTCTGGATAAAGATAAGTTTATTTGACAACTTATCACTGCAGGGGTAATAGGCTTTGATCTCGTCATCTCTGGATTAGGCCCAATGCCACACACTCGTGAGACCAAAAATAGAAACATAGGGAGGATCAATGCTGTTACAGCGGGAAGGCTTCAGAATCTGGGGCCAATTCCTGGGCAGGTGTTTTCTATTCCAAAGGATGGGTTGCACCTCATCAGGATTGGGACAGTATCCTCAGTTTTTATTCATTCATGGGACATGGGTTTCGCTGGCTGGCTGGCATTTATTGCCCATCCCTAGTTGCGCTTGGAGGGTGGTTGAGAGTCAACCACATTGCTGAGGCTCTGGAGTCACATGTAGGCCAGACCAGGTAAGGACTGCAGATTTTTTTCCCGAACGGACATGAGTGAACCAGATGGGTTTTTCCAACAATCGACAATAGTTTCATAGTCATTAGTAGATTCTTAATTCCAGATATTTTTTATTGAACTCAAATTCCACCACCTGCCGTGGTGGGATTCAAACCCGGGTCCCCAGAAGATCAGCTCAGTTTTTGGATTAATAGTCTAGCGATAATACCACTAAACCATGGTCTCCCCATGGCAACTTCATGAATGTGGTTGGGGAGGGTTTAAACTAAATTGGCAGGGGGTGTTGGGAATCAGCATATAAGATGGTACCAGAGCGAGGTGACTTCTTGTGAGCTGTCCCCAGTACACTCTCTAATTCTATCTTTTACTCTCGTTCTATACTTTTAAAACTGTAACTCGTTTAAACTTTCTGATAATGTTCTATTTCAATTTCTACTTCATATTAAGATGATCTTTCCGTGACTGTAACCCTTCGGCACCCTTTCCTTTCCTTCTCCCCTATGTACTCGATGAACGGTATGCTTTGTCTGTATAGCGCACAAGGAACAATACTTTCCACTGTATCCCAATACATGTGACAATAATAAATCAAATCAAATCAAAAAGAATAAGGTGGATAAAGGAGTGAGAGTTTTGCGTAGACCTAGAAAATGAATAATATTAAAATAGAGAGAAACAAACTAAGAATTACTGCAGTAAATATAAAGACAGGTTCACATTGCATAAAGTGTGTGGAATAAAGTCAGTGAGTTTACAAACACAAATAACCATGTGAGAATATGATGTAATGTCAATAATGGAAACGTGGGTTAAAAATTGTGAGGACTGGGCATTAACACTTTATTTCCTTATATGTTCAGAAAAGAAAGGGCAAGGAAAAGGGAGGTGTGATAACAGTTGCTCATTAGGGATGAAGTTTATTAATTTTTTACTAATGTTACAAGTAGGCTTATGTTAACACTGTAATGAAGTTACTGTGAAAATCCGCCAGTCGCCACACTCCGGCGTCTGTTCGGGTACACTGAGGGAGAATTTAGCATGGCCAATGCACCAAACCAACACGTCTTTCTGACTGTGGGAGGAAGCCCATGCAGACATGGGGAGAACGTGCAAACTCCGCACAGACAACGACCCAAGCCGGGAATCAAACCTATGTCCCTGGCACTGTGAGGCAGCAGTGCTAACCACTGTGCCACTGCGCCTGGATAAAAGGGAGGTGGGGTGACAGTTGCTTATTAGGAATGGAGTTTATTAATTTTTTATTAATAGGTAGTCACAAGTAAGTTTACATTAACACTGCAAAGAAGTTACTGAGAAAATCCCCTAGTCACACGCTCCGGCGCCTGTTCGGGTACACTGAGGGAGAATTTAGCATGGCCAACGCACCTAACTAGCACACCTTTCGGACTGTGGGAGGAAACTGGAGCACCCGGAGGAAACCCACGCAGACACCAGGAGAATGTGCAAACTCCACACAGACAGTGACCCAAGCGGGAATCGAACCTGGGTGAGACAGCAGTGCCACCATGCCGTCCCCCACTATGTTATAGGGTTAGAAATAAATTATGTCCTGGAAACAGCGGGGAGGGGGGCGGGGTGAGGGGGGAGGGGGGCAAGACAAAATTCATTTGCTTAAAGTTGTGAAGCAGGAACGGGATAACCACGCTAATGATTTTATCAGACCCCAAATAATGAGAAAGCCACCTCAATGCCCACTGAGCCCTTACTGGGCAGATGAGCCCGTGCCTTATTTGGCACATTTGCCCATCTCCACAATATGAGCAGCTCTCTCTGACGAATAGGTTGCCCACAACTGGTGACCAACATGGCCGGGAGTTGACAGTTGTCATTTCTTTATCTTCCCATCATTACTTTGTTCTTTGTACTGTGGCATTGCAGCTTTAACCCCTGCTGCTCCTCTCACTGATGGGCAAGTACCAGTCGGAGATATAATCTAACACTCAGCTCAGCCACAGAATACTCCTAAAACCTGCCTGGGAATCCAGGCAGATCCAATGCTCATCCACACAGGGGCCATTCCTGCCTTGCCGCTTCACATCCCGCTGCACACGCGGAAATTTTATTTTATTCATTCATGGAACATGGGCATCACTGGCTGGCCAGCGTTTATTGCCCACCCTAGTTCATAGATTCCCTACAGTGCAGAAGGAGGCCATTTGGCCCAATAAGTCTGCACTGACCACAATCCCACCCAAACCCCATCCCCGTAGCCCCACGTATTTACCCTGCTAGTCCACCTGACCCTAAGGGTTAATTTAGCATGGCCAATCAACCTAACCCGCACATCTTTGGACTGTGGGAAGAAACGGGAGCACCCAGAGGAAACCCATGTAGACATGAGGAGAATGTGCAGATTCTGCGCAGACAGTGAGTCAAGCCAGGAATTGAACCTGGGTCCCTGGCACTGTGAGGCAGCAGTGCTAACCACTGTGCCCCATGCCACACGTGTTGAGGAGGTGGTGGTGAGCTGTCTTCTTGAAATGCTGCAGTCCACATGCTGTGGGTTGACCCACAATGCCGTTAGAGAGGGAATTCCAGGGTTTTGACCCAGTGACTGCGAAGGAATGGCGATATATTTCCAAGTAAGAGTTTTAACAACACCAGGTTAAAGTCCAACAGGTTTATTTAGTAGCAAATGCCATTAGCTTTCGGAGTGCTGCTCCGGATTTCCACTCCATCTGACGAAGGAGCAGCGCTCCGAAAGCTAATGGCATTTGCTACCAAATAAACCTGTTGGACTTTAACCTGGTGTTGTTAAAACTCTTACTGTGTTTACCCCAGTCCAACGCCGGCATCTCCACATTCTGATATATTTCCACTTGGAGGGGAACTTGCAGGTGGTGGTGTTCCCATGTATCTGCTACCCTTGTCCTTCTAGATGGAAGAGGTCGTGCGTTTGGAAGGTGTTGTCTAAGGATCTTTAGTGAAATGAAAATTGGTCTCAGTGTGGAGGGAAATGAAGAGTTGTGAAGAATTCCCCTTTTGAAGATTAGGGCGGAGTATCCAGGTGCCAATGTGCTAGTGAAGGTGGTGACTGCTCTAACTCAGAGTCCGGGAGATATTAAGGAATTCCATTTGATGAATTAAACTGCTTTCATTGGGACAGTATGGAGGAAGTGTTAATATCCATATTAACGTATTGACAGTGTGACTCTGCTTCAATCCTCTCTTTGCTCACATGCAAAGCAATGACAATAAATAAAAGGACTAAATAAATGACAAGTCAGTCTGGTGACTGGCAAGGTGTGAGTAACAGGCTGGAATCTAATCGAGGCTTCCGATGATTTATAAACACAGAAACTCCTGGAAAGTCTCAGCAGCTCTGACTGCATCTCTGAGATGAGAAACAGCTAATGTTTAAATTGTGTGTGACTGTGATGGAGCATGGGCTATCCAATGTGAGAAGATCAAAAGTGAGGGTTTGGGATAGGGTAGAGGGCAGGAGAGATTAACGGACAAAGGTGTCATGCAGCTGTAGGCGGGCATAAATTTTGTGGGTATTAGGATTAGAATATTTCTTAAACTATAACTCGATAAATGAAGCAAAACAGGACAGCATTCAGCCAGAAAGGTGTGAGTAAGGCAAGCAGACATCTTTTAAACACAGAAACCAGGTTGACAAAGACTCAGGAACTCGCATCAATATGCTATTCAGAAAATACCATGAGACCTGGAAAACTTCCTGACATCCCATCAAACACCCATTGTCCAAAGGAATTCAGAGACATAAAGCAATTATCACACTCTTAAACCAAACTTTACATATTAAAACTCTAGACCAGAAAACCCATTAACGGGATAACTATAAAAGAAAACCATTTACACATCAAACTCCACACCCACAAACCTATTGAAACAGGATGATTATATCAGGAAACCACTCACAAACCATTTACATATCAAAACAGATCGTTACTATAACTGTACTCCGTTTTGGCAGGCAAGCAGAGTACTTTTCGGGACTGTCTTGTCTGTGTCCTGATTGTACCTCCGTCGACGTAAAACACTATAATAAACTGTGCTGCTATCAATCTTGGCTCTGGGTGCGAGTGGTGTGGTATCTGTTCACTCGCGCTAACAATTGGGGGCTCGTCCGGGATCGTGACCGCCGCTGGAACATCGCCTCTCAAACACTGGGTGAGTATCTTTACTCATTTAAAGTCCGCGGGAATTCCCAGTGCCAGCGGTGTTCCACGGCTGCCGCGATCTGAACTTGTGAACAGAGCCCGATCGAGAGCTGCACAGCGGGGTAGGTTCTTCTTTGGGCGGGTGAGCGGGGTCGCGAATTGTAATTGATTGTGTACTGTTGCATTCCGCGTATCCCTGACAGCGGACCCGACCAGACATTAGCTGACCCAAAAGGTACCTAAGGAAGACAAGGGTTAAGTGGCCGGGAGGCCGGGAGGACGTCCAGGGTTAGGGCCAATGAACGCGGACTCACGAAGTTCGGTTTAAGTCCAGGCGCTGCAAGTCGGGTAGGACCTCTGCAGGCGCGAAAGTCTGGGCCACTGGAAACAGATCCGCGAGGAGTCTGCTACATGTCCGGGCGCTACTAAGTCTGGAGCCTCTGTGAGTGCTTCGGGCACTACAAGCAGGAGACCTCTGGTAGCGCGAAAGAACGGCTACACGCCGGGGGAACTCCTACCTGCGGTCAATCCCACGCTTGTCCGCACCCAGGTCAGGGTGATTCCCGGGGAGATAGGGAAACGGCGAGCCTCTGTGGATTGATTTAGCGGTAGGATTTGGTCAGGAAAGAGTGGCCCCCGGCCCCTGTAGTCGTGGTCAGAGCCCCCCCTGTCTCTGTGAGCGGTGATCTCCCCGTTACATGCAGGACGGGCTCTGCGTGTTACTGCTGAAGGTTTAAAGGTACTGACAGTGGAAACACCAAACCAGGAACCCCAGGGATACCTACACAAGTATCTGTGGGAAGCACCAAACCAGGATTAGTACACCACTGATCTTAGCTAAGAGATTCGACATGGATAGCATTGAGACCATTTTTGAATGGGGGCCGGAAGGGTCCCTCACCCGCTATCTAGCAGATAAAAACAAGAACCTAATTAAAAGCATGATTAAAACAGGGGGGAGTCCCCCGGTAACCACCGATCCCCCAAACGCCAAAGCAGCACCTCTTAAGATCGAATGTATCCCAGGGGGACAAGGGAGAGACGGGCGAGGAAGGCAGGCCCAAATTAAAATGACTTATGTGTCACTCTCGCCAGGGGGCACTATGAAATTACTAGAAAAGCTCCCAACCCTGCAGCCCAGGCACAGTAACGTAATTTTTTGGCAAAAGATGAAAGGGATGCAACTGTGCCACAACTTACACAACCGAGATATAGCAGGGTTAGTAAGAGCCAAGATGCCCGAGAATCACTGGGCTCGGCTCCGGGCAGAACACCAGAATGGGACTTGGTGTGCAGACCTAGACGGGAGCCGCCGGGAGCAGGAACAGGCTCTGACAGGCTTTAAAAACGATATCATCCTGACCATGGGGGAGGTCCCCGTGAGTTGGAGTGTAATAGTAGGAGTAACGCAGAAAAAGGAGGAAGGGGCTCAGGAATACGGGCGACGAAAATTCGATGCCTTTGTAGCCCACGGAGGAATGCCAGATGCAGATAGACAGAACCCGGCATTCCTCCGGTTATATAGGGATGGGCTGAGCCCAGCACACCAAGCTATCCTAAAGACAGGATTGGTAAACTTTAACACCTTCAATGAATTAGAAAACTGGGCTGTCACTGTAGACAACCAGCAAAGGAAAACACAGGGCGCCAGAGTAGGGATATCAGCGGTAGGAACTGAAGGAGGAAATTGCTACAGGTGCGGGGAATTAGGCCATTTCAAAAGGGAATGCCGAGCTATGATCCCGCACCCTCCTAATACATGTAATAAGTGCGGCAGAATCGGACACACCGAATCTACCTGCAAAGACAGAAGGATCCCAAGGAGAGAGAGAGCGCCCCCGAAGAGACTGGAGAAAACCCCGGCAAGCGCCCCAGATATAAGGGAGAATGAGGTGGTTTCGGACCCAGCGCACCTCAGCCACCAGCAGCTGCTGGACATTATACAAACCTTGGCGGCACAAAAATTTGCATGAGTGGCATCGGCCCCCGCCCCGGGAACGGACCCCCGTATCTGGGTGAATGCATCGTTAGGGGGCCGGCGATGCAAAATATTAATAGATACGGGGGCTTCGATATCCCTCACCAACATGGCACTACCCACCACCCACCGTTCCATAGTAGTAGTAGGAATAGGGGGGGATAGGACTATAGCATATCAGAGCGAAGCAGTGTTACTTGAGGTAGAGGGGATCATACTCCCGTACACTTCTGGGTGGGCCCAAATGAAGAAGGGACAATTTTGGGAATAGACCTCCTGGGAGAGTTAGGAGCAGTGGTGGACGCTTTCAATAAGCGCCTGCTGTGGACGGCAAGGAAAGAACACAAGAGCGGGATCCAAGGATACTGGGTCCCTAATAAGAACGTAGCAGCCATAGGCATGGGGGCTCCGGCTCCGACGGCCCGAGACTGGAAGAAGGAGGGACTAGTGGGACTCTTATGTCAAGCACTACCCCGGGTCTGGGCTACAGGCAAGCAAGACTGCGGTCTCGTCACAATCCTTCCTTTACAAATACAAGGACCAGCCCATGCCCCTCATAAACAATATCCCATAAAACCCGAGGCGTCACAGGCAACCGAAACAATCGTCCAGGCTTTGGTTAAACGGGGCATCCTGAGACCCACCGTGTCCCACACAAATTCCCCGATGTGGCCCGTCCGTAAGCCAGACGGGAACTACCGACTAACCATCGACTATACCGCCCTGAATAAGGTCACCCCAAAGGAACACCCTATCGTTGCGAGCCCGGCCACTATATTTAACGGACTGCGACCTGAATATTGTATCTTCTCCGTGCTAGACATAGCAAACGGATTCTGGTCAATTCCACTCCACCCAGACTCCCAGGAGAAGTTTGCCTTCACCTGTGGAGGTGGACAGTACACCTGGACCCGTCTCCCCCAGGGATTCCACAATAGCCCCAACATATTCCACCGGGTTATGAGCAAAGCCCTCGAAAATTGTAACTTATCCCCCTATGAGAGCGCTTTTCTCCAATATGTGGATGACATCTTGATCGCCTCCACTAACCCGACGGGGCATTTGGGAGCCCTGTCAGTAATCCTGCGGGGCTTACAAACAGCAGGATTTAAGGTTAACCCAACCAAAGCACAACTCGCAAAACCAGAGGTCCGATATCTGGGGCATTACATAAGTCAGGGAAAGAAAACCCTTCCCACGGACCGAAAAACAGCAATTGCCAACATGACCCGTCCGAACACAGTTAGGGGGGTGCGTAGGGTAATGGGACTCTTTAATTACTGTCGGAATTTCATCGATCAGTTTGCATCCATAGCAGAACCTATCCAGCGATTGGTAAAAGGGGGGAGACCTCTGCTCAAGTGGCCGAGCTTATAGCATTAACAAAGGCCCTTAGCGCAGGAAGGGACAAAAGGGTAAACATATACACGGACAGTCAATATGCGTTCGGGGTGGTTCACGACTATATGATAGCATGGAATAGGCGCGGATTCATTACCGCAGCGGGGGGACACACTTCACAGGCAAGGTAATGAAACACGCATGTAAAACCTTAGGGATCCGACAGCGGTTCCATATACCATACCACCCCCAGAGTGCTGGAATGGTAGAGAGAATGAATCGCACCCTCAAGAACACGATAGCAAAAACTATCGCAGAAACAGGTCAGGGGTGGGTAGATGTCCTTCCCTGTATCCTGATGCGCCTACGGGCCACCCCAGGTCGAACCATAGGGCTCACCCCGTTCGAACTAATGACCGGGAGAGCAATGCGACTCCCCGAAAACATCGCCGTGGGAGGGGAAGAAATGACACCCCTCCGGGACAAGCTCAAACGATATGTGCAACACTTAGATTCACAACTCCGAGACCTGCACCACACAGCCAGGGACCAGCAAGCCATTAGAGACCAGGCTAAAAAGGAAAATGTCAGTCATACCCCCACCCTCCCTCGAGTAGGGGATAGGGTTTTGATTCGGATTGCCCCAGACCGACCCGGGTTTGCACCGAAATGGATGGGACCCCACGAGGTTATCCTTACCAGCGATACATGTGCGTGTGTCGATGTGAAAGGAAAAGGCCGATGGAAACATTGGTCGCAATTAAAATCCTATCACCACGGGGAAAGAGGACAGAGCAGACTGACTGAAAGGACAGAGGATGCTCCGTCCACTCCACGTATTGGCCCTTAACCATCTTTGTCCTTACAGCGGAAATCGAAATAACAACCTTTATTTTCCAACACTAAAGGAACTATATGCCAACCGAGGCATGAATGTATATATGTAGATAGAAATAAGAATAAGATAAGTAAGACAAGTTCATCACCTAATATGAACCTAACGACTGGCGGCCACCAGGTTTTATATATCCTCCCCCAACCCCTCTCCAGAACCATGTGGACCACTTGGAGGATGATCCTCGCGGCGACCTTCCTGACGAGTGTGGCACCCGAAGAACACCCCATCTACCCGCGATTCCACGGGGTAGCCTTCAACACATCCGAGGCACTCTGTGTGCCAGCTGGACCGGACCCTATGAACAGTAGAACTTATCTTAACGCATGGCTACAAGTTTACCCGGGTATCAACGAGATCTGCTTCACTTGCACTTTAGAAGGACTCCGAACATGCATTCAACAGCGGGACCTCCAGAACAGAGACCAGTGCGTTTTTGGGACTCTCTGCGCCCTCCCCGACAACCCACAAGAGGCCCGACCACAGGACACTTTGAATTCAAACATGGACATTTGCGGCTATTGCGGACTTGTTGAGGCTCCCGCAGTCTCATTGTATGTATGTTTTGCACCGCTTCCAACGCGGGCCCCCACGACCACAAGGCCCGAAATCTTACCCTGTCCCTTGCAAAGCAGGGGACCGGAGGGAGGACTGGTATTGTGGAACGAGGGGGAAATTGTGTACGACAACGTAAAACATGAGGTGGTACCTGTCCTGATCGACATTTCAGGAATCCAGGTACCCAGGCATTGCTCAGAACGGGTACAGAACTTGTATCAGATGTTAGAGAGAGAGACCATAAAACGGGCCATTGACGCAATGGGGGCCACACACTACAGGGGAAACATAAACACCAACACATACCGAAGCAAACGGGGTATTATCAATGATATGCTCACAGGGCTGAATACAGGAGACACAATGATTAACTCCATTGACATCCAGGGCCTCAACAGTAAAATTGAACAGCTGAAAGGGGTAATGAAAAACATATTACAGCGGTCATTAGACCAGCAGGCGGAACAAGCATTCTTAGGGGAAGCGGGCGCCCATATCCAACTAGATGGGATTGCAGTGTTAGAAGCACATGCCCGAACTATCAATCGCCTCATAGACAGGGAAAGGGTACAACAGGGACAGTTATGCCATGCATATGGTCGGGTACAACAGGGACAGTTATGCCATGCACTGCCCGGGTACAACAGGGACAGTTATGCCATGCATATGGTCAGTGGATGGTGGCACAAATACGACACAATTTGGACCAGGTACACAGGGGGGAAGTGCCCGATTGGATCGACAGCGCCCAACTAGCGCAACTCGCAGATCAGAAGGGGGTGCTGGATGACCGGACCCTGAAGGGGATGACACGAGTATATCCAGTAATCCCCGACTGCGAGGTTAGTGAGGGCACCGGGATAGGAATGGTTCTGCTAATTCCAACGGTCACACAGGACGCTGGACCATTCCCCATCTTCCGAATTGAAAATATTGGTGTTGTTAGGGGCAATGCTTCCCTCCGCTACCACATAACCGAAAACATGGCCATCTCCAAACATGGCATAATGTCCAGTGTTTCTCTCGCAGGGTGCAAGCAGAGGGGAGAGGTCACCATCTGTCCTCACCCACTGAGACAAGGAGAGGCAGCAGAATGTGGGGGGTTTAACCGAACACAGGACTGCACCTTAGAGATTATACCCGTAGACCCACATTTCGCCCGGGCAGGATACGGGGGGCGGGGTAGATACTGTGTAGCTACCACACGTACATCATTCACATATCACGGATTAACATGCCCAATCCCCGACCCTAACTTCTGTTTTACCCCTCGCAAGCCAGTCACTATAGGTCAAGCTCACATCACCAATATCCGAAATAGGCAGACCATAGCCTTTAATGCCACAGACCCCCTAAAAGACAACCTAAGAGACTACCAAGAACCCGAGCAAGCCCCCATCCCACACCTGACCGAAGTCCTAAGGGAGCTCCGACTTAAAGTAGGACACTCCGTCCGATTATACCACCGGTTACAGTCACACATCAAAACCTTGGAACAAGATACCGAGACGGCGTTACGAAGTCAAACATGGGTACAGAAGGTGTGGGACTGGGGTCTAAATGTAAACATCCACCCCTGGGTCCGAATTACATCGCACACACTGGTGGTCATCCAACTCATCTTAGCCCTTTCCTGGGGATTGGCTACATGTTACACCTACCGCCAGCGGAAGAGAATGAAAGCACATAAGAACTTAGTTAGAACAATTGGTATGATGGGGCAGGTAACCAAGCGGGATGATTACTCCCGCCTACACATGATTTGACAAACTCCGGGACTTCCCTAAACTGTACGACTGCAGCGTACGGAGGCAGGAAGCACCGGACACAAAATATAATAAAGGGGAGAAAGATCGGTTAGAAAAGTGAAAAGGAAATAAACAACAAAAATTCACTTTTGATCGACAGGGGGGACTGTAGGCGGGCATAAATTTTGTGGGTATTAGGATTAGAATATTTCTTAAACTATAACTCGATAAATGAAGCAAAACAGGACAGCATTCAGCCAGAAAGGTGTGAGTAAGGCAAGCAGACATCTTTTAAACACAGAAACCAGGTTGACAAAGACTCAGGAACTCGCATCAATATGCTATTCAGAAAATACCATGAGACCTGGAAAACTTCCTGACATCCCATCAAACACCCATTGTCCAAAGGAATTCAGAGACATAAAGCAATTATCACACTCTTAAACCAAACTTTACATATTAAAACTCTAGACCAGAAAACCCATTAACGGGATAACTATAAAAGAAAACCATTTACACATCAAACTCCACACCCACAAACCTATTGAAACAGGATGATTATATCAGGAAACCACTCACAAACCATTTACATATCAAAACAGATCGTTACTATAACTGTACTCCGTTTTGGCAGGCAAGCAGAGTACTTTTCGGGACTGTCTTGTCTGTGTCCTGATTGTACCTCCGTCGACGTAAAACACTATAATAAACTGTGCTGCTATCAATCTTGGCTCTGGGTGCGAGTGGTGTGGTATCTGTTCACTCGCGCTAACACAGCAAAACACAAAGGGAGTGGGAATAGTTGTAATATCAGCTTTACTACAGCTGAATCGTGTATCTTTTTATGTGTGTATTATCTGTGGCCTTTTTAATGAATTAGGTTTGAGTTGGACTGACTATTAATAATGATAACACCCCATTCTGTGCTGGTAACATTCCCACAACCAATTAAGCTGCTTCCTGATCATTTTGATTGAAAGAGGAATGTTGGCTAGAATATTATCGCTCCCTTCAATCGTGCCATGGGATCATTAACCTAAACTAACCCTCATTTTCCCTTCCCTTCCATTGATAGATGGGACCTCATCCACAACACAGAACAATTGTCCATTCAGCACTCCCTCAATCCCCACCAGAGTGTCAACCGAGATCAAGGAAACACAACTGCACCCTTCTCACCTAAAGGCATTTGAGTATCTAACTGAGGCTGACTGACAGACACTGTTATCTGCTGAGTCTCATGTTCTCTATATCTGATGCTGACAACCCAGCCAGGTCCTGCCACGACAGATTGGAAACTAATTGCTCCCTTTGCTGGCTGTTTGAGACCTGGTCTGTGCTGGAGCTGGCTTTAATCTCTGTCAGTTGTGGAGCTCGGAACAATGGAACTTTCAACCAGTTGGAAATAAAATCTTAATTTGCTCCCCTGCTGAGCCACCAACACATAAATGGACCTGCTCCAAGTGACTGCCATTGCAACTTGATGTGCATTAGAGACGCCCATCAGTGCTCCCCGCAATTCCTTTTCCTGTTGGCTAAATGCCTGGTGCTTTCCTGCAATATTTGGGTTAAAGGAGATTCAATGACACCAGGGACAGGGTGAGTCCAATCTAATGCACCTCATCTTCAAGTTTAACCAGAAGCGATGTCTCATTATTTGGCAATGCCCAGCTTCAACTTTTTTTTGTTCATTCGTGGGGACATAGGCGACATTGGTTGGCTAGCATTTATTGCCCATCCCTAGTCGCCCTTGGAGGGCAGTTGAGAGTCAACAACATTGCTTGTAAAAGCCCATCTGGTTCACTAATGTCCTTCAGGGAAGGAAATCTGCCGTCCTTAGCTGGTCTGACCTACATGTGACTCCAGACCCACAGCAATGTGGTTGACTTTTAACTGCCCTCTGAAATGACTTAGCATGCCACTCAGTTCAAGGGCAATTAAGGATGGGCAATAAATGTTGGCCCAGGCAGTGACACCACATTTCATGAACGTATAAAAAAATTCGACCCATCAAACTCACCTCAGTCTTAATGCTCCCACTGAGGCTAATTTATCCGGTAGCTTGACTGTTGCATTATTGTATTTGTGTTTCTGTTAGGAGCAAGATTCAGTTAATAATCAGTAAAATTATGTAAAATACAGGAGGGAAATGCTAATTAATATGGGAGGCAAGGGGAGGTTGTGAGAAAAGATTAGCAGACAACATTAATTAAATCCAAAGGCAGTGTATAAATATATGTTCCACTCCAGCACTGCTTCTGAGCCATTCCCAATGCCACTAGCCATTCCCTGTGGGGCCTGCTTGATATTCTACAAGAAGGACACTGGAAGACTTTGAATCGACGTTACTCTAATGTCACACAGCCCAGGCAGCTGATATGATGCCAGGATCCCGAAACTGAACAATGCTAGCCTTGCCAACAAATTATAGATCATACTCAAATTATCGACCATACTTCAAGCAACAGAAGTTCTGCTGCAAGGTGGGTGCCGCAACAGAGATATTTAAAGGGCCAGGTTCTGCAAGTATCAGTAAGAATCTTTCCATTCCAAAATTCCTGTAAGTGCCCCGGAGTGTTTTTGGAACTATTGTGGTGAGTTCCTGATTTTGTTTCACCCTCTCGGTGAGGGGGGAGGGGTGGTGTGGTGTAGGTGGTGATCTGTCTGCATGAATGCTGCACTATGTATGAATATGTATGGGGGAAGCAGTGGCAGGCTCGTTGTTCCATGTGTCTGTCGGAGGTTGTGCAGAGAACAAGCTTTGCACCACAAACTCTGCCAAGTTGGGACAGGACTCATCCATGTTCCTTGACTGCAGTTGGAGGCTTGCCAATGTACCCTGCATCTCAAAATACATGTTCTTTGTTACAAGTTTGAGATTTGTAAGATTATTATGTTTGATTTGATTTGCTTTATTGTCACATGTATTGAAATACAGTGAAAAGTATTGTTTCTTGCGCGCTGTACAGACAAAGCATACCGTTCATAGAGAAGGAAAGGAGAGAGTGCAGAATGTAGTGTTACAGTCATAGCTAGGGTGTAGAGAAAGATCAGCTTGATATAAGGAAGGTCCATTCAAAAGTCTGATAGTCTAATGGCAGCAGGGAAGAAGCTGTTCTTGAGTTGGTTGGTACCTGTTCTCAGAACTTTGTATATTTTTCTCAACGGAAAAAGGTGGAAGAGTATGACCGGAGTGTGTGGGGTCCTTGATTATGCTGGATGCTTTTCCAAGGCAGCAGGAAGTGTAGACAAAGTCAATGGATGGGAGGCTGGTTTGCGTGATGGACTGGGCTTCATTCACAACCCTTTGTAGTTTCTTGTGGTCTTGGACAGAGCAGGAGCCATACCAAGCTGTGATGGATATGAAAGGATGCTTTCTATGGTGCGTCTATAAAAATTGCTGAGAGTCGTAGCAGACATATCAAATTGCTTTTGCCTCCTGAGGAAAGCAGAGGCCTTGGTGGACTTTCTTAACTATAGTGTCGGCATGGGGGGATCGGGACAGGTTGTTGGTGATCAGGACATCTAAAAACTTGAAGCTCTCGACCATTTCCACTTCATCACCACTGATGTAGACAGGGACATGTTCTCCACTACACTTCCTGAATTTGATGACTACCTCCTTCATTTTACTGACATTGAGGGAGAGATTATTGTTGCCGCACCAGTTCACCAGATTCTCTATCACATTCCTGTACTCTGTCTCATCATTGTTTGAGATCTGACCCACCAGGGTGGTGTCATCAGCAAACGTAAAAATCGAATTGGAGGGGAATTTGGCCACACAGTCATAGGTGTGTAAGGAGTATAGTAGGGGGCTGAGAACACAGCCTTGTGGGGCACCGGTGTTGAGGACGATCGTGGAGGAGGTTGCCTATTCTTACTGAGTTACCTATCTTTACTGTTTTAAGACTATGGGTGGACTTTCTGTGCAACCTGTCGTGTGTTTTACAGAGGCAGAAGTGGCCTGCCATTGGCCGGTGGAGGGATCTTCTGGTGTCTCTGTTGTCAACAGGTTTTCCTCACCGCCAGGAGACCCGCGGCAGAGTGCGCCGTCAGCACGACCAGAAGAACCTACCGGCATGAATGGCTGGAATATTCCAGCTTATATGTTTTGGTTTATAAGACTATCATAGTTTCGGATTGTATCTTTAAATGTCGGGTAAATGAAAGGGATTATGTGACCTCCGCTGAAGTCTATCTGACATCAGACCTAGTTTAATTACTAAAGACCAAATGGAAAACTCAAATTGTTTTACTGAAAGGGAGTACCAAATATTTATACTTGGGGATAGGAACAGCTGTTTCTAACTCCACAATGAGGAAACCCTAAAATTCCTATGACCTACAAAGGTGATGTTAATATTAGCTCGTAAGAGATTTTACTGAAACTTGACCATTTATTTCTAAGATGGAAAGCAATAGTGATCAGAGATAGTGTATCCCATTTCAATGGAGAAGAGAATAGGGGAATTCATTTTGAGATCAGATTACTAACTTCCCTATAAATCCAGAAATATAAGTGAGATAGGAGAATATCAGATTGTTGGTGCTGTGTGGATGAAAGCCAACTGAGAGGAGGAGAGCAAAAGGTAGGTGTTAGTCAGGCCTGCACCTTAAGCAGAGAAATGATGACTGTATTGTTCACTATGTGGAAGACAAGTGGGACCTCGCACTCAGTTTGAAGACTAAGTTTGTGTGGAATTAAATCAAGGCTGGAGGATTTGCCTAGCTAGAGTTTGAGGGAGACTCCCCCGGCAAACTCTCACTATGGAAGATAGTATTGGGTAAGGGAAGGGACCTATATCCAAGGTCACCAGAGCAGATGTCAGAGCAGCCTTCTCAAAGGTCAACTCACGGAAATCAACTGGCCTGGATGGGGTACCAGGAAGAACACTCAGATCCTACGTGGACCAGCTGGCAGGGTATTCACAATCATCTTCAACCTCTCAACCACAATCTGAGGTCCCTATTTGCTTCAAGAAGACGACCATCATTCTGGTACCAAAGAAAGCGTGCCTTAATGACTATTGCCCTGTGGCTCTGACATCCATCATTATGAAGTGCTTCGAAAGGCTAGTCACAGCACGAATCAATTCCAGCCTCCTGGACTACCTGGATCCACTACAGTTTGCCTATTGCTGCAACAGGTCCACAGCAGACGCCATCTCCCTGGCCAGGCACTCAACCCTGGAACACCTAGACAACAAAGACACCTATGTCAGACTCCTATTTATTGATTACAGCTCAGCCTTCAACACCATTATTCCCACGAAATTCATCTCCAAACTCTGTGGCTTGGGCCTTGGTTCCTCCCTCTGCGACTAGATCCTAGACTTCCTAACCCACAGACTACAATCAGTAAGGATAGGCAACAACACCTCCTCCACGATCATCCTCAACACCGGTGCCCCACAAGGCTGTGTTCTCAGCCCCTACTATACTCCTTATACACCTTGACCGTGTGGCCAAATTCCCCTCCAACTCGATATTCAATTTTGCTGACGACACCACCATAGTGAGTTGGATCTCAAACAATGACAAGGTGGAGTACAGGAAGGAGATAGAGCTGGTGTGTGTGTGGGGATGGTGTGGGGGTGGGGATGGTGTGTGGGTGGGGATTGTGTGTGTGGGGATGGTGTGGGGGTGGGGATGGGGTGGGGGGGTGGGGGTGGTGTGTGGGTGGGAATGGTGTGGGGGTGGGGTGGTGTGTGGGTGGGGATTGTGTGTGTGGGTGGGGATGAGTGTGGGTGGGGATGGTGTGTGGGTGGCAATGGTGTGTGTGCGTGTGTGGATGGTGTGTGTGTGGGGATGCTGTGGGGGTGGGGATGGTGTGTGGGTGGGGATTGTGTGGGGGTGGGGATGGTGTGGGGGTGGGGATGGTGTGAGCGTGGGGGTGGTGTGTGTGTGGGGATGGTGTGTGGGTGGGGATGGTGTGGGGGTGGTGGTGGTGTGTGTGTGGGGATGGTGTGGGGGTGGGGGTGGTGTGTGTGTGGGGATGGTGTGTGGGTGGGGATGGTGTGGGGGTGGGGATGGTGTGGGCGTGGTGTGTGGGTGGGGATGGTGTGGGGGTGGTGTGTGGGTGGGGATGGTGTGGGGGTGGGGGTGGTGTGTGTGTGGGGATGGTGTGGGGGTGGGGGTGGTGTGTGTGTGGGGATGGTGTGGGGGACGGGCTGGTGTGTGGGTGGGAATGGGGTGTGGGTGGGGATGGTGTGGGGGTGGGGATGGTGTGGGTGTGGGGATGGTGTGGGGGTGGGGGTGGTGTGGGCGTGGGGATGGTGTGGGGATGGTGTGTGTGGGGGTGGTGTGGGTCAGGATGCCCTCTGGGTGGGGATAGCGTGCGGGTCGGGACGGCGTGCCAGCGGTGATGGGCTATGCTGGGATTGGGGAGGATGTAGTTGTGAGTTGAATTGGAAATGGAAAGCTCTGAACACCAAGGCTGCTGACCTACAACTGCCGGCAGCAGCGGCTCCCTCTTGACTGAGCATTTACTTCAAATCAGATAAATCACTGTTTGCCAACAGTAAATATTTCATACTGTTACCTTTCTGCAACAGCATCAGAAATAGCCTGCCTCTCCTTTCTATTGAAATACAAAGTCAGAGCTGTACGTGACAACTCAAACACTTGCTGAAATATACATGCTGCTATTGATTTTGACCAGTTTACATTGCAGTGTGCACTCAGTCTCCCAAAACCACAAATTACATTACAGCCTCACACCTTGTCACATGAAACATTGCTATTGATTGAAAAGCTGCAGAATGATATTCCAAAACTTTATCATTAATATTTATATTCTTTCTGCTCATCTGGGTGAAGTGGCAGCTCTGGAAATGGGTTACTTTCCATTTTGGTTATCTTATTATCCCATCAATCATTCTTGGGTCAGGAAAGGAATCATTTCTATTGTATCTAAACCCTGTGCTGTACCTGTCCTGGGAGTGTTTGATGGGGACAGTGTAGAGGCAGCATTACTCTGTATTTAACCCCGTGCTGTACCTGTCCTGGGAGTGTTTGATGGGGACAGTGTAGAGGCAGCATTACTCTGTATCTAACCCTGTGCCATACTTGTCTTGGGAGTGTTTGATGAGGACAGTGTCCTGGGAGTGTTTTAAAGAGCATCATACCCAGGCCCAAACCCCCACCCTATCCCTATAACCTTGCGCATTTACCATGGCCAATCCCCTAACCTACACATCTTTAAATCTTGCATTCCTGGAAGAGAAGTGGCAGTGAATGAAACACTCAGATAAAAGCAAATTATTGTGGATGCTGGAATCTGAAACAGAAACAGAAAATGCTGGAAAATCTCAGCAGGTTTGTCAGCATCCGGGGAGAGAGAATAGAGCCAACGTTTCCAACCTGGATGGGATCAGAGCAGAAGAGAACTGGAAATAGGATGAGATCTGAGTCATCCGTCTCCACCTCTGCTGAAGACACCAGCCGGAATTTTACCATTCCGCCCGCCACGGGAATCAGAGCGGATGAGGGGCGAAGCTTGGGAAGGCCCATTGACCTCCGGCAGGATTTTCTGGTTTTGGGGCGAGCGAATCCGTAAAATCCCACCCAGTGAGTTTCCATCAAGTCTGACTTCTGGGGAAAGGAAGAACGGTGATTTATAATGAGATGAGAATAACAAAGAACAAAGAAAATTACAGCACAGGAACAAGCCCTTTGGCCCTCCAAGCCTGCACCGACCATGCTGCCTGACACATGGGTGTGTTGTACAATGTTAGATTGTTACATTTCTCTGGTGGATCTCAAGCAGATGTTTTTGCACCGTTTCCTGTTCTTGCTCTTCCTTACTTCCTGGCTGGGATTTGTCCGTCTCAGTTTTGCAATGAGGAATGAGATGAAGTGTAAGACTTTGCTGTTTGCAGGACTGTTTTATGCTGGTGCCACTGGCGGCTGAGGGGTGGGTGGGATGTGAGGGGCAAAAGTGGCTTGTGTTTGTGGATTTTAGATGGGTGCTTTGTAAGTTTGGGCTGCAATATAAGCCCCTGGTGGTGCATTGCTTTCATCACCTTCCTCGTCCTTCACAGAAAGCCTCCAATCCTGCGATGAGGATCCGTCTCTAAACCATTGTCCTGCTGAGGGCCCAAAGGCTCCGGTTTTCAAACTCTTTCCCACCTACAGGTAAGAAGGCAGTTGTGAGTACTGAGTACTTGTTGGTATTTTACCCTGACACAGCTGTCGCTGCAGGGGATAGGATGGAGGGAAGGGTCTGGGTGGGATGCTCTTTCAGAGAGTCAGTGCAGACTCAACGGGCCGAATGGCTTCTTTCTGCACTGTAGGGATTCTATCGTTCTATGTTCTGGAGGGAATGTAGGGTAGAAAACTGCTCTGTGGGTCAAATTGAAGTCATTGCAATGATTCTCTGGATGGATAGGAATAGGGTAAGAAGTCTCACAACACCAGGTTAAAGTCCAACAGGTTTATTTGGTACCAGAAATAAACCTGTTGGACTTTAACCTGGTGTTGTGAGACTTCTTACTGTGTTCACCCCAGTCCAACGCCGGCATCTCCACATCATGGATAGGAATAGGAGCAGGTTAGTGAGGGGAGGTATTGGCAAAAGAGGGTGCCCAATGATGCATATGCATTCCAAATTACAAGATGATCCTGGAATAGTGAGACTTTTTAGCAGATGAGAACAGAAATCCGATGATCCAGCCAGACCTGGCAGCAGGAGAACCAGTAAAACGGGGAAATAAGAATACTGGTCTCAACTGTTTTTTCCTTCTGGGAGTGGATGGATAAACCAGTTGTCTGCAATATCCTTCCCAGTCTGTGATCCGTTCGGGAATAGGCCAGATAGGGGCACAGCCAGTGTTGCTGTTGGGACCAGGGATTGGTTTTGTTTCGTCTGCCAGGTCTTTGACAATGGTTTATAAACTAGCTGGTGAAAATGTGGCTGCTATGTGTACCTTTAAACTAATCTTTCACTTGGTCAGAGTCAGCCAGTGTTAGTGGTGATACAATTGACTTTAAATTCACTGAGCTGGCAGGAAGCTGATGGGATCGGGTTAAACAGTGGCCCCACCCTTGCTATGGTGATGCAGCCAGAACCATTCTGCAACTGGTCTCATTTCAATTGGACTGGCTAGTGTAATATCCGTACCCCCAAACTGCTCGCTGGCTTCAGGCTGAGACAGCGGTGCCACGCTTGCAGTGGAGGGAACCCAGGCTGGCAGTATGCCTAGTTATTTTCATGGGACAACATTGGGCAGCACGGTGACACAGTGGTTAGCACTGCTGCCTCACAGTGCTATGGACCCGGATTTGATTCCAGCCTTGGGTGACTGCCTGTGTGGAGTTTGCACATTCTCCTCGTGTCTGCGTGGTTTTCCTCCGGGTGCTCCGGTTTCCTCCCACAGTCTGAAGATGTGCAGGTTCGGTTGATTGACCGTGCTAAGTTAACCCTGAGTGTCAGGGAGATTAGCAGGATAAATAAGTGGGGTAATGGGAATAGGGCCTTGGTGGGATTGTTGTTGGTCCAAGCTCGATGGGCTGAATGGCCTTTTTCTGCAATGTAGGGTTTGTCTGATTCTATGAACATCATTCCAAACTTTTAACGGCACTGTCAGCTTCACTGTCACTGGGCCAGGTCGGAGAGTACACACAGTCATGGCAATCTGATTTGCATATGAATGGGGCCTGTCAGCTGTCAGTGGCGGGCTGTTACTGGGATAGTGAATTCCCCGACACTAATGTGAGGCCTTTGCTTCCCCTTTTGATCCCCTTTCTTAAAATGGACTCCAACGCATCCACACCTGGACACGGAGTTCCTGAATTTCCACATAGGGCGGAACAGGCATCTCGAGAACACTTGCTGTGACTTGGTTGGAAATCCCCCTCGCCTCCCTTTGTAACAACGTTAATGACTAAAAACAGCCCTCAGCAAATTCCAGGGGCCAATCTGGGCAGGAGCGGAGCTGATCCTGGCACTGGATGACGGGAATAGGAGTTGGAAAATATTACTCCAGGAGTTCCAGCTGTTCCCCAACTCCGAAAGCTGCGTTTTGGCATTTCTGTCTTAGATACGAGGCTGGACAAACTGGGACCATTCCTCAGTGTCCAGGAACCCACAGCACGTAGCCACGCTCAGAGCTCCAGTAATTGTCATTTCTTTAGCATCATTGCTCATACGGAGCCAACACCACAAATACACAGAGCGTTCAGTGTTTAATTACAGTCTGCGCCAGGCAACAGGATTGATTGTGGCCACACAACACATTTATCTCTATTTCTGTATCATTGGCCTGAGTTCCTGCGCCTCTGAACACCAACCAGTGATTGAAGAGTTCATTCATCAGGGTTATGTTGGAGTTAACGATTTTTTGTAAACTTTTAATGCAAACACAATTTAAAACTATAATACAAACTTTCTATGTTTCCGATGCTTGGCTGCCTCACAGCGCCAGGGACCTGGGTTCGATTCCCGGCTTGGGTCACTGTCTGTGTGAAGTTTGCACGTTCTCCCCGTGTCTGCGTGGGTTTCCTCCGGGTGCTCCGGTTTCCTCCCACAGTCTGAAAGACGGTCTGGTTAGGGGGCATTGGCCACGCTAAATTCTCCCTCAGTGCACCCGAACAGGCGCCGCAGTGTGGTGACTGGGGGATTTTCACAGTAACTTCATTGCAGTGTTAACGTAAGCCTGCTGGTGACTAATAAATAAACTTTAAAATTTTAACTTTTGTTTCTTTTTGAGGTAGGTTTGAACAAACAAAATTGAAGGCAGGAAAACTAAGCTCGCCATTTAGTCCCACACGGCGAGAACTGGATCATCATCACTCAACACCTCTGACCAAAAGTGGATTTACACTTAGAATTGTTGTAGGTAAAAAATACTTCTGAGACTAGTCTGAGTCAAAATACAGTAAGGCTTTATTCTCACAAGCTTGAGGGAGAACCTGACCCCTGAAAGTAGAAGTCAAAGTTCTCCCTGAACACACAAAAGTGGGGATATATATACAGCATGGCTTCCAATACTAGTCACGAAGCAAACTCCAGACTAGTCACGACTCAAAAGTACAATTCACAACTGCTGGTCACGAAGTAAACTACGGTTTCCTGCTCTTCCGCGGTTTCCCCTTTGAAGTTACCGGCGCAATTGCAGCTGTCCCAGCGGGGAGTCCCAGCGGGGAGTCCCAGCGGGGAGTCCCAGCGGGGAATCCCAGCGGGGAGTCTTCCTGTCAAACGGCCGTATCGCACTCCACATCACGTAATGGCTTTCTTTCCTCAAACCACACACAAGCTTGTAGAAAAGGTAAAACTTTACAATTAACATTCACATTGACTGTCTATCGTTATATACGAAATACATTGAGTACAAAAAACATTAACCCTTTCCCTTCTTCAGAATTATAGAATCCCTACAGTGCAGAAGGAGGCCATTCAGTCTATCGAGTCTACACCGACCACAATCCCCTCCCGGCCCTATCCCATAGTCTTATGCAGTTACCCTAGCTAGACCCCCTGACACTAAGGGGCAATTTAGCACGGCCAATCCACCTAACCTGCATATCTTTGGACTGTGGGAGGAAACCGGAGCACCCGGAGGAAACCCACACAGAAGGGGGGAGAACATGCAAACTCCACACAGACAGTGACCCAAGCTGGGAATCAACCCCGGGTCCCGGTGCTGTGAGGCAGCAGCACTAACCACTGTGCCACCGTGCCGCCCCACTTTGTGGGGTCCCGCGCTCACTTTCATTTCTGGACTACCACTCCCCACTCCCATGTCATCATTCCCCTCCCATTCCATCCACCCTCACCCCACACAACTCAAAATACACATTGCTTTCTGCTTTCTAACCGGTAAAAACACAGCTGTGTGATCACTGCTGAATTGAAATCCAAGCTCACCGCTTGTCAGAATGATGGTGAAGGCGGTGAACACTGTGATGTGTGTCTTAACTATGAAGCTCTGACCCTGGATTTCAAACAGCACCCACTCTACTCTTCAGTCCCTCCCCGCTCACAATCCCCTCTCACAACCTCAGCCTCCTTCCAAAATGCAACCTGGTCCTTAGACACTCTCCCTCCCTGCAAATCCACAACCCTGGCTAGCACCCCCCCCCCCCCCCCCCGCCCCACATACTACCCCCACCCCTCCCCCCCGATACACTACCCCCACCCCTCCCCCTCCGCCTCCCCCCACACACTACCCCTCCCCCACATACTACCCCCACCCCTCCTCTCGACACACTACCCCCACCCTCCCCCCCACACACTACCCCTACCCCACACACTACCCCTACCCCTCCCCCCACACACTACCCCTACCCCTCCCCCCACACACTACCCCTACCCCTCCCCCCACACACTACCCCTACCCCTCCCCCCACACACTACCCCTACCCCTCCCCCCCCACACACTACCCCTACCCCTCCTCCCCACACACTACCCCTACCCCCCACACACTACCCCTACCCCTCCCCCCACACACTACCCCTACCCCCCACACACTACCCCTACCCCTCCCCCCACACACTACCCCTACCCCCCACACACTACCCCTACCCCTCCCCCCACACACTACCCCTCCTCCCCATGCATTATCCCTACCCCCCACACACTACCCGTACCCCCCACACACTACCCCTACCCCTCCCCCCACACACTACCCCTACCCCTCCCCCCCACACACTATCCCCACCCCTCCCCCACACACACTACCCCTCCCCCCCTCATACACTACCCCCACCCCTCACACTCTTCCATTCTCATAATCTCACTAGTCTTCAAGACCACCTCCTGACTCACTCGATGTCTCCTCGTGCTGGTGCGGCTTGATTCAGCCTCACCCCTCGCCGTCGCTGGCTGGATTGCCCTCAGTCCTGGTCGATTCACCCCTCATTGCTCGACAGCTGCTGACTGGTTGGCTCACCCTGCCTTGTGGCGTTCTCCCGGTGCTTTACACCTCGCCTCACCTCGCTGGCTGATCTGCCCTCAGCCCGGGGTCCAGAAACCTACTGTGTCTTTCATTGCAAAAGCAAAACACGGGGGTGGGTGTGGGTGGGTGGGGGTCGGGGGGGCGGTGGTGTGTGGGGGAGGGGGGGGGGGAGGGATGGTGTTGGGGGGGGGCGGGGCAGGATTTTCCAGCCGCGCTCGCTCCAAAACCGGAACTTCCCATCCAAGATCAACGGACCTTTCCATGGTTCGCCCCTCACCTGCTCCAATTCCTGTGGCAGGCGGCATGGGAAAATTCACCCCAAGATCTTCTGCCTCCGCCTCTCTCCCTCCTCGCCTCATCGCCCCTTGTTCCTCACATGCAAGCATTGCCTCAACATTCGCACCAATCGTTGCTCTCAGATAACTTACCCATCTGATGTTGCGCTGTATTGCCTGCTGATTGAGCCTATCAGCGAACGCAGAGGTATCAGGCTCTGATTGGTGCTCACAGGAAGCGGCTGGCGCCCCCACTCCCCCTCCCCACCCTCCATTGGACGGGACCCTGTACCTCGGCACAGTGTCTTTCATTCACCTCTGCCTCTGACAACAAACACCTATGTCCTCAGGAAGGGTCATTGCCCGTGAACTGTGCCCAGTAAGAGTCAGTACCCGTGAACTGTGCCCAGTAAGAGTCAGAGCCTGTGAACTGTGCCCAGTAAGAGTCAGTACCCGTGAACTGTGCCCAGTAAGGGTCAGAGCCTGTGAACTGTGCCCAGTAAGAGTCAGTACCCGTGAACTGTGCCCAGTAAGGGTCAGTACCCATGAACTGTGCCCAGTAAGAGTCAGTACCCGTGAACTGTGCCCAGTAAGAGTCAGTACCCGTGAACTGTGCCCAGTAAGGGTCAGAGCCTGTGAACTGTGCCCAGTAAGGGTCAGTACCCGTGAACTGTGCCCAGTAAGGGTCAGTACCCATGAACTGTGCCCAGTAAGAGTCAGTACCCGTGAACTGTGCCCAGTAAGGGTCAGTACCCGTGAACTGTGCCCAGTAAGAGTCAGTACCCGTGAACTGTGCCCAGTAAGGGTCAGTACCCATGAACTGTGCCCAGTAAGAGTCAGTACCCGTGAACTGTGCCCAGTAAGGGTCAGTACCCGTGAACTGTGCCCAGTAAGAGTCAGTACCCGTGAACTTTGCCCATTAAGAGTCAGTACCCATGAACTGTGTCCAGTAAGAGTCAGTACCCATGAACTGTGCCCAGTAAGAGTCAGTACCCGTGAACTGTACCCAGTAAGAGTCAGTACCCGTGAACTGTGCCCAGTAAGAGTCAGTACCCATGAACTGTGCCCAGTAAGAGTCAGTACCCGTGAACTGTGCCCAGTAAGGGTCAGAGCCTGTGAACTGTGCCCAGTAAGAGTCAGTACCCGTGAACTGTGCCCAGTAAGGGTCAGTACCCATGAACTGTACCCAGTAAGAGTCAGAGCCTGTGAACCGTGCCCAGTATGTTGGTATGGAGGGATCTGTAATGTGCTGTTTCTGCATTATGTGGGAGCAAGTGGACCCCAAGGTGGACCCCAGGGACCATGTCTGCAGTAAGTGCTGGTTGCTGGAGGATCTCCAGCTCAAGGTAGATGAACTGCACCCTGAGCTACAGACACTGAGGCTTATCAGGGAAGGGGAGAGCTATCTGGATAATGTGTATAATGAGAAAGTCACGCCCCTTAGACTGACTAACTTAGCTGGGGGTCAGGGACAACAGGGAGTGGCTGCGGGTGAGGCGGGCAGTGGGGGGGAGAAGGCGGGCAGAGGGGGGAAGAAGGGAAGTAGTTTGCGGGAGGTAAAGTCCCAAGAACCTCAGCCCTTAAATCTTTGTAACAGATTTGAGGTTCTTGCCACCAGTGTAGATGGTAAAAATGACTGCGAGAAGGACGAGCAAACTGTCAGCAGTACCAGGGTGCAGGGTGCTGCTGCAACGGAGAAATCAAAGAGAAATGTAGTAGTAATTGGGGATAGTGTAGTTAAGGGCATAGACACTGTTCTCTGTGACCAGGAGAAGCAATACTGTAGGTTGTGTTGCCTGCCTGGTGCTCGGGTCCAGGATGTATCATCTGGGCTGCAGAGGAATCTGGAGTGGGAGGGTGAAAATCCAGTTGTCGTGGTCCATGTAGGTGCCAATGACATCGACAAAACAGGAACTAATGATCTGCAGAGGGAGTACGAAGAGCTAGGGATCAAATTAAAAAGCAGAACCAACAAGGTGGTAATCTCTGGATTACTACCTGAGCCACGTGCAAATTGGCGCAGGATTAATAGGATTAAGGAGACAAATGCGTGGCTCAAGGATTGGTGTGGGAGGAATGGGTTCGAATTCATGGGGCATTGGCACCAGTATTTGGGCAGATGGGACCTGTATAGATGGGATGGTCTCTGTTTGAACCGTGCTGGGACCAGAGTCCTAGCGAATCGTATCACTAGGGCTGTAGATAGGGCTGTAGATAGGGCTTTAAGCTAATTTATGGGGGGGGGGAGGGTGCAGAGGTAAGAGGAATTACGAAATCAATGGTAGATGAGAGGGAGCGAGTGCAAGTGAATGAGGGCATTCAAGTAGTTAAAGGAGTAGAGGGTGAGGGAGAGGTTGATAGCGTTTCATCAAATCGGGTCCAGATAAAAGCTGGAATAAAGACACTTTGCCTGAATGCACGAAGCATTCGGAACAAAGTTAATGAGTTGATGGTGCAAATCAGCACAAATGGGTATGATCTAGTGGCCATTACAGAAACGTGGCTGCAGGGAGACCAGGACTGGGAGATGAATATCCAGGGGTATCAGGCATTTAGGAAGAATAGACAGGAAGGAAAAGGTGGTGGGGTAGCTCTGTTAATAAAAGATAATATCAGGGTAGTAGTGAGGGGTGACATAGGCTCTAAGGATCAAAACGTGGAATCGTTATGGGTAGAGATAAGGAATAGTAGGGGGAGAAAGACACTAGTAGGCGTGGTCTATAGGCCCCCAAATAATAATGTTGAGGTGGGGAGGGCTATAAACAAGCAAATAATGGATGCATGCAAAAACAGAACGCAATAATCATGGGGACTTCAACCTGCATATTGATTGGCTGACTCAAGTTGGAAGGGGTGGGATGGAGGAAGAGTTCTTAGAATGCTGTCGGGATAGTTACCTTGAACAGTATGTTACAGAACCGACGAGGGAACGAGTTATCTTAGATCTGGTAATGTGCAACGAGGTAGGTAGAATTAAGGATGTTCTTGTGAAGGACCCTCTTGGGTCAAGTGATCACAATATGGTCGAATTTCTAATACAAATGGAAGAGGAGAAAGTAGGGTCCCATACCAGTGTCCTCTGTTTGAACAGAGGGAAGTACGATAGGATGAGGGCTGAATCTAAGGTGGACTGGGAGATCAGACTGGTAGGTAGGACAGCTGAGGAACAGTGGAGGATTTTTAAGGAGATCCTTTTCAGTACTCAGCAACAATATATTCCGGTGATAAAGAAGGACTGTAAGGAAAGGGATAACCAGCTGTGGATAACGAAGGAAATTAAGGAGAGTATTAAATTAAAGACTGATGCGTACAGAGTGGCCAAAAATAGTGGAGAATCGGAAGATTGGGAAAACTTTAAGAAACAACAAAGAACGACGAAGAAAGCGATAAAGAAAGGAAAGATAGGTTATGAAGCGAGGCTAGCTCTAAACATAAAAAATGATAGTAAAAGCTTTTACAAATATATAAAAAGGAATAGAGTGGCAAGAGTGAATGTTGGACCCTTGGAGGACGAGAGGGGGGATTTAATAGTGGGAAATGAGGAAATGCTGAAACTTTAAATAAGTTTTTTGTGTCGGTCTTCACGGTGGAAGACACAAATAGTTTACCGAATATTAACGATAGAGGGTTGGTAGGAGGAGAGGTACTCAATACAATTAATGTTACCAGGGAGGCAGTGCTTGGTAGACTAACGGGACTGAAGGTGGACAAGTCCCTGGGCCCGGATGGAATGCATCCCAGGGTACGGAAAGAAATGTCAGAGGTAATAGCGGATGCGTTAGTGGTTATTTATCAAAATTCGTTGGATTCTGGGGTAGTGCCGGCAGAGAGGAAAATGGCTTATGTTACGCCGCTGTTTAAAAAAGGAAATAGACAAAAGGCGGGTAACTACAGGCCGGTTAGCTTAACGTCTGTAATTGGGAAAATGCTGGAATCCATCATTAAAGAAGAAATAGCAGGCTATCTGGATAAGAATGGTTCGATTAAGCAGACACAACATGGATTCATGAGGGGAAAGTCGTGCTTAACGAACTTGTTGGATTTTTATGAAGATGTGACTAGTGTGGTTGACGGAGGGGAACCGGTGGATGCGGTGTTTTTGGATTTCCAAAAGGCGTTTGATAAGGTGCCTCACAAAAGGTTGCTGAAGAAGATTGGGTCACACAGAGTTGGAGGGAGGGTGTTAGCGTGGATTGGGGATTGGCTATCTGACAGGAAGCAGAGAGTCGGAATAAATGGGTGCTTTTCTGGTTGGCAGATGGTAACTAGTGGCGTGCCGCAGGGATCGGTACTGGGGCCTCAACTATTTACCATTTATATAGACGATCTGGAGGAGGGGACTGAGTGTAGGATAACAAAGTTTGCAGACGACACAAAGATAAGTGGAAAAGTGAATCGTGTGGAGGGCGTAGAAGGTCTGCAGAGAGATTTGGACAGGCTGAGTGAGTGGGTGAGGATCTGGCAGATGGAGTATAACATTGACAAATGCAAGGTTATTCACTTTGGAGGAAATAATAGCAAATTGGATTATTATCTAAATGGAAAAAAATTACAACATGCTACTGTGCAAAGGGACCTGGGGGTCCTTGTGCATGAGACGCAAAAACCCAGTCTGCAGGTGCAACAGGTGATCAAGAAGGCAAATGGGATGTTGGCCTATATCGCAAGGGGGATAGAATATAAAAGCAGAGATGTCTTGCTGCATCTGTACAGGGCATTGGTGAGGCCGCAGCTGGAATACTGTGTGCAGTATTGGTCCCCTTATTTGCGGAAGGATATATTGGCCTTGGAGGGAGTGCAGAGAAGGTTCACCAGGTTGATACCAGAGATGAGGGGTGTTGATTATGAGGAGAGACTGAACAGATTGGGTTTGTACTCGTTGGAATTTAGAAGGCTGAGGGGGGATCTTATAGAGACCTATAATATAATGAAGGGGCTGGATAGGGTAGAGGTGGAGATATTCTTTCCACTTAGAAAGGAAGCTAGAACTAGAGGGCACAGCCTCAAAATAAAGGGGGGTCAGTTTAGGACAGAGTTGAGGAGGAACTTCTTCTCTCAGAGGGTGGTGAATCTCTGGAATTCTTTGCCCACTGAAGTGGTGGAGTCTACCTCGCTAAATTTGTTTCAATCACGGATAGATGGATTCCTGATCGGTAAGGGAATTAGGGGTTGTAGGGATTAGGCGGGTAAGTGGAACTGATCCACTTCAGATCAGCCATGATCTTATTGAATGGCGGGGCAGGCCCGAGGGGCGAGATGGCCTACTCCTGCTCCTATTTCTTATGTTCTTATGTTCTTAGTAAGGGTCAGTACCCATGAACAGTGCCCAGTAAGGGGATGGCTTCTCAAGTTCACTCTCGGATATTGTGAGTGTTTCCAATCATGCGTTTGTGCTTCTCGCATCAATTCGTTGTCGTCAAAGCAAGCGATTTAAATGGTTTCTAAACAGATTAACGGAATGAGTTACAGGCTGGAACCTAATCCAGGTGTTTGGATAGGTTACGCTTCGAATAATCGATATCCAAGAATGAGCCATCTGTGCATAAATCATTCGAACACGATAAGGTGATTGGTAGGAGGATGAGGGGGGAGTTAAGCAGTCATTTCTCTCTCTGATGGTGATGTGTCTGGAACTCGTTGCCTCAAAGGTTGGAGGAGGAAGGAACCTTCATTGCATTTTTAAAATGCTTGGGCCCGCACTTGTGGTGCTGTGACCTACAATGCAATGGATCAAGAATTGAGAGATGGGATCCAGTTGTTATAGAACCAGCTGCCAATTTATAATTGCCTCTTTATGGTATGGTGATAATTCCGGGGAATCTAGAACCATGGGGCACAGTCTCAGGATAAAGGGTAGACCATTGAGGACTCAGATAAAGAAAACTTCCTTCACTCAGAGGGTGGTAAACCTGTGGAACTCTCTATCACAGAAGATGTGGATGCCAAATCGCTGAATATACTTAAGGAAGAGACAAATAATTTTGTAGATTTTAATGGCATCCGGGGGTATGGAGAGAAAGTGGAAATATGGCATTGAGATCAAGGAACAGCCATGATCATACAGAAGGGCTGGGAGGGCTGAACGGCCCACTCTTGCCCCTAGTTTCTATGTTTTCACACCACATAGTGCTGCCTAAGCAGAGTTCTGTGGCGTTTCAGTGTGATATCCTCCACGCTATTTGGCCGACAGAGCTTAGCATGCAGTGCATCACAAAACTGAATTGACAGTCAGCTGGGGAAGGATTAAATAAGCTGATGTGAACAAGCTAACTGTTTAGACAAATAAATCAGGCAAATGCTTTAACAAAATGTGGCGGTGAATATGAGGCATTTCACGGAAAATGTCCGTCTTGGGTGGACAAGGTCTGCAGACTGGGTTCTCTGTGTCAGAACAAAGCTTTTCAGTAAGAAAAACTTCACATGAAAGAAAACAGCTCCAGGTTCTAATCTCTTGAGTGGCAAGTTCTTGGACCAGTAAAGACAGGGCTGATCACCAAGATCGCCAAAGAAAAATATCTCTCAAGATGTTTATTATACAAAAGAAAAATCTGAGATGCAGCAAAGTGTATAGCCTCTGACAGCCCTATCCTCTGGTGGCTTCATGTCTGTGTTGTGAATGTGAAAATTCTCCACCCAGTAAGACTGACAGGGGAACACATGCAATGAATTGCTAACACTAATTCCCAGAATTTCAATAAAAGGCAGAGCTTGACATTTTGCTCTCTCGGTAAGGTGCTTGATGATAGATCACAGAGTAAACACAGTAGGAAGTAATGGGTGATTAACCCTTTTGGATACAAGTGTATCCTTTCAGACACTGCAGGGAGTTGGAGCGTGAGGTGGTTACAGTAGGATTGAAAACTCTGTTGATTTAAGATTGGGTGCCACATAAGGAGGTTTTATCAAATGTGTTCCCATCTCCATCTACCCCACTGACAAACCTCTGCATACACATCCATTCGATACCTCAATCTGTGTGGCACACTGCCTTTCTCACACCAACTATAAAACAAACAACCCCTTGGCTATCAGATTTGATGATTCTTGACTGTTAGTCAAACACAACCCCAGTATTTTTATAATTAATAATCAAAAGTTTTTAGGAAGATGGAAGATAATGTTTTATTTTCTTATTGCCTATGATTTTTCTCGGGGTTGTTTGAGCAATGTCCTGAGATTAACACTTAACTCTTGGAGTATCCAGGAAAACCCTGGACAATTGGTAACCCTATGGGCAGCACGGTGGCAGAGTGGTTAGCACTGCTGCCTCACAGCGCCAGAGTTCGCACCTTCTTCCCGTGTCTGCATGGGTTTCCTCTGGGTGCTCCAGTTCAAAGATGTGCAGGTTAGGTGGATTGGCCATGCTGAATTGTCCCTTAGTGTCAGTGGGATTAGCAGGGTGATGCGCGATATAACACACGGGAGGCTGGATGTACTCGGGAAATAAAGGCTTTTATTGCCAACAATAACAGAGCTACCATATACAGTATACGATCCCAGACTAAAGGGTCACCAGGCAGAGCAGTGACCTTTATACCTCTCCCAGGAGGCGGAGCCGACTGGGGTGTACCATAAGGACTATATTAACAGGTAGAACAGCCCAACCCTAACCCCAACAGTAACATATCTACAGACTCATAGTACTGGCCAGACCATGGCTCAGCACTACCTGGTGGGAACCAACAATGGTTCACCACATTCACCCCTCCTTTGAAAACAAAGGCCGGCGGGGTACAAAACACAGAACAATTGTTCATCTGTCTATAAGTTCAAACGGTCTGGGGGACCGCACCGTCGTTGTGACCTCCTCAACACCGGCGATGACACCGGTTCAGGCAATCGCGGTGACGTTCTCTCCAAGGCGGTGTCCAGCGACTCCTCCAGTGCCTCACGGGCCGGTAGACCACGAGGTGGTGACAATCCGCTGAACTCGGGCACGCCTTGAAGTGGCGACCATCTCCTGGACTCAGGCAAGCTGTACACAGGAGTAAGAGGGTTAAGTGGTGGTCCCGATACTGCCCGCGCCGTGTCAGGAGGGGAAATAATGGATGGGGGGTCCCTAACAGTAGGTGTGGGAGCGACAGGGTTTTCCAAGCCCCCTGCTGGCGCCAGATCTCGAATCGAGACCGTGTCCTCTCGCCCGTCAGGGTATGCCACATAGGCATACTGAGGGTTGGCGTGGAGGAGATGGACCTGTTCAACCAAAGGGTCGGACTTGCGGGTCCTAACATGTCGCCGCAGGAGGACAGGTCCTGAGTACGTCAACCAAGACGGTAATGAGGTCCCAGAGGAAGACTTCCTAGGGAATGAAAACATTCTCTCATGAGGAGTAGCGTTGGTTGCCGTACACAGGAATGAGCGTATGGAGTGGAGTGCATCAGGGAGTACCTCTTGCCAACGGGAGACTGGAAGACCTTTAGACCTCAACGCCAGTAAGACAGCCTTCCAGACTGTAGCATTCTCTCGTTCGACCTGTCCATTACCCCTTGGGTTGTAGCTCGTGGTTCTACTAGAGGCAATCCCATATGAGAGCAGGTATTGCCTCAAGTCATCACTCATGAACGACGAGCCCCTATCGCTGTGGATGTAACAGGGGTAACCGAACATGGTGAAAAGATCACGAAATGCCTTGATAACCGTGGCAGCGGTCATATGTGTGGAGTTTGCACATTCTCCTCCACTGTGTGGAGTTTGCACATTCTCCTCGTGTCTGCGTGGGTTTCCTCCGGGTGTTCCGGTTTCCTCCCACAGTCCAAAGATGTGCGGGTTAGGTTGATTGGCCATGCTAAAATTGCCCCTTAGTGTCCTGAGATGCATAGGTTAGAGGGATTAGTGGGTAAATATGTCGGGATTATGGGGGTAGGGCCTGGGTGGGATTGTGGTCGGTGCAGACTCGATGGGCCAAATGGCCTCTTTCTGCACTGTAGGGTTTCTATGATTCTATGATTCTATGATATCAGAACAGGGAATGACAAAAGGGAATCGTGAGTACTCATCAACCACATTGAGGAAGTACACGTTCCGATCTGTCGAGGGAAGGGGGCCCTTAAAGTCCACACTCAGTCTTTCGAAGGGACGAGTGGCCTTAACGAGTTGTCGTCCTGTCAGGTCGGTAGAAGTGCAGTTTGCATTCCGCGCATACCCGGCAGCTTCTGGTTATGGACCTGACATCCTCCACCGAGTAGGGTAGATTCCGGGCTTTTATGAAGTGGAAGAGCCGAGTGACCCCCGGATGGCAGAGGTCATTGTGGAGAGCCTGCAATCGATTCTCCTACATACTAGCGCATGTTCCACGCGACAGGGCATCCGACGGCTCGTTGAGCTTCCCTGGACGATACATGATATCATAATTGTAGGTGGAGAGTTCAATTCTCCACCTCAAGATCTTATCATTCTTGATCTTACCCCGTAACGTGTTGTTGAACATGAACGCCACGGACCGCTGGTCCGTGAGCAGAGTGAACCGTTTTCCCGCCAAGTAATGGCGCCAATGCCGAATGGCCTCCACAATGGCCTGGGCCTCCTTTTCCACCGCCGAATGTTGAATTTCAGGGCCTTGGAGGGTGCGAGAGAAAAAGGCGACGGGCCTGCCCGCCTGGTTAAGTGTGGCGGCCAGGGCGAAATCAGACGCATCACTCTCCACCTGGAAGGGGATGGACTCATCGATAGCGTGCATCGTGGCTTTCGCGATGTCGGCTTTTATTCTTGCAAAGGCTAAGCGAGCCTCTGGTGTTAGGGGAAAAGAGGTAGACTTGATGAGCGGACGGGCTTTGTCCGCGTAATTGGGAACCCACTGTGCGTAGTATGAGAAGAAGCCTAAGCATCTTCTCAGTGCTTTTACGCTAGTGGGCAGGGGAAGTTCGAGGAGGGGACACATACGGTCTGGATCAGGGCCAAGGACCCCGTTTTCCACCACGTATCCGAGGATAGCTAGGCGGCGCGTGCGAAATACACACTTCTCCCTGTTGTAGGTCAGATTCAGGCGAGATGCAGTGTGTAGGAATCTAAGAAGGTTGGCATCGTGGTCCTGCTGGTCATGGCCACAGATGGTGACGTTATCCAGGTACGGGAAGGTAGCCCGCAGTCCGTTCTGGTCCACCATTCGGTCCATAGCACGCTGGAAGACCGAGACCCCATTCGTGACACCAAAAGGAACCCTTAAAAAATGGTACAGGCGACCATCCGCCTCAAAGGCCGTGTATTGTCGGTCCTCTGGGCGAATGGGGAGCTGGTGGTAAGCAGATTTTAAGTCGATGGTGGAGAACACCCGGTTCTGCGCAATCTGATTGACCATGTCAGATATGCACGGGAGGGGATACGCATCCAGCTGCGTGTATCTGTTAATGGTCTGACTATAGTCTATGACCATCCGGGGTTTGTTCCCATTCTTAACCACCACGACTTGCGCTCTCCAAGGACTAGCGCTAGGTTGTATGATCCCTTCCTTGAGGAGCCGCTGAACTTCAGGTCGAATGAAGATCCGATCCTCCGCGCTGTAACGCCTGCTCTTTGTTGCGATGGGCTTGCAGCCTGGCATGAGATTCTGGAATAGGGAGGGTGTGGTAATCCTAAGCGTTGAGAGACTACATGTGGAGCGCGTTGGGCAATTTAGAGGCTGCGGGTCTCCCACTGAAAGCGGAGGGAGTGGCCCACCGCACTGCAGGGTTACACTCTTCAAGTGGACCATAAAATCTAGTCCTAGAAGTATTGGCGCGCAAAGGTGCGGTAACACAAGGAGCTTGAAGTTCTCGTAAACCGTGCCCTGCACCGTCAGATTGACCACGCAACTCCCTAGCACGGTGACAGACCGGGACCTTGACGCCATCGAAATTGTCTGCTTGACAGTCCAAATCTGGAGACCACACCGCTTCACGGTGTCTGGGTGAATGAAGCTCTCCGTGCTCCCGCTGTCAAACAAACAATAAATCGGGCGTTTGTTTACCTGTATGTCCATCATAGACTTGTCGAGTCTGTGAGGCTTGGCCTGGTCCAGGATGATCGACGCCACCATTGGTTCGTGGGCGCAACTGCAGGCAGCTGAGATGGTTGATGACGACCCCTGCTGGTCATTCACGGTCGGTGCCGACCAAAATGGCTGCCCCCATAGGTCGCACGTGGACGATGGCGCCAAAACCTGCGGCCCCTGCAGGTCGCACGTGTCTTGCGACTCCGTCATTCGGAATGGCGACGTCCTGGAATTGCACGTGGTAGAAGACCTTGAAGATGCAGAAGACAAGGAGGCCGGCTCCGGGGAGTCACACGCCGCACTGCTGTTCTTGGATGGAAGTTTGGACCGGCATACCTTGGAATAGTGCCCCTTCTTGCCGCAGGCAGAGCACAACACCGCTTTAGCTGGACATCGCTGCCGAGGGTGTTTTACCCCCCCACAGAAGTAACACCGCGGGCCACCTGGAGCTGCTGCCGTCGTCAGGTCCGAGGCTGGGAACGCAATCGCGCAGTTTTTCGGTCCCGTTGAATGAAGTGGAGTCTGTGACTGCCCCTGCCACGCTGTCTCCACGCGGTCGTCGGGGTACATCTCCAGACTTTTGGAGGCCGTTTCTAGAGTGTCAGCTAACTCTATGGTTTTAGTGAGATCAAGGTTACCTTGCTCCAGCAGCCGAAGGCGGATGTACGACGAGCCGATTCCCGCCACGAACGCATCTCGAGCTTGGTCGTTCATGTACTGGGCTGCCGACACTGACTTGCAGTTGCAGGCTCTGGCTAGCTGCTGAAGCTCGCACGCGTACTGTTCCGTCGTTTCGCCGGGCTGCCGCCGTCGAGTGGCTAGAAGGTGTCGAGCATGGATCTCATTCGGCGGTTTGTTGTATCGCTTCTTGAGAAGCTCGAGGGCCCCTTTGTAGTTGGTGGCCCCACGGATCGCTAAGTATACAGCGTCGCTTACCCTCGCGTGGAGGACCCGGAGTCTGTCGGCGTCGTCGGTGACCGCTGTGGAGGCGTCGAGGTAATCTTGGAAACACTTCAACCAGTGGCCGAAAGTGTTCGATGCTCCCGCCGCATGTGGGTCCAACGTAAGCCGTTCGGGTTTAAGCATTTGCTCCATGTTTTCTTTGTCGTTTTTTTTTCAAAAAAAAAGAATTTACTTGTTGGCAATAAAATTGATGCGCGATATATCACACGAGAGGCTGGATGTACTCGGGAAATAAAGGCTTTTATTGCCAACAATAACAGAGCTACCATATACAGTATACGATCCCAGACTAAAGGGTCACCAGGCAGAGCAGTGACCTTTATACCTCTCCCAGGAGGCGGAGCCGACTGGGGTGTACCATAAGGACTATATTAACAGGTAGAACAGCCCAACCCTAACCCCAACAGTAACATATCTACAGACTCATAGTACTGGCCAGACCATGGCTCAGCACTACCTGGCGGGAACCAACAATGGTTCACCACACAGGGTAAATACATGGGACTCCGGGGATAGGGCCTGGGTGGGATTGTTGTCAGTGTAGGCACCTTCCGTGTTGTAGGGATTCTATGATTGTGTGCTGGGTTTCAGTGGGTGCTTAGATAATCCTGACCATTTACAAACTCCCAAAATTATGACAGAAATGTAATCAGGATCAATTAATTGAGTCTAGAACTGTACCCATCTCTCCAGCTGTACCCTATTGGTCCTCTGCTCATTACAAGGTTAATTCCTGCATTAAGCACCTCCAGATAAGGCTGCAATGTGCCTTTAAGGGATATCAGCATAACATCACTCGAAGGGAAGCGAGCCATGTGATCCAGTCTTAATTTCACTTTTGCTTTGAGCAGAGCACACCCACACAGTTCTGAAGCCGACAACATTTATAACCCGCACATCTGTTTTCACGTGCCTAGCCTTAATAAATGAACCACAAAGGTTTTACCCAATTCCTTAGGAGCGATTGATGCCTTGTGCAGAAAATATCATTATAACATAACAGGTAAACTGTCATATTGATTGCTGAGAATAAAGATCCCACAACTCTGTCCCCACAGTGTACTACCACCTAATGGGGCACTAACTGGGAAATCACTTCCACATCAATTCGTTGGTGGCTATTCTCCAACTTAACATTAAATTAGTTTCAATTAGTTTTTGTTGAATGCTCTGAAAGGCTTTAGAGATATTCCTGAGATGACTGACCCCCTATCTGGCTGGATCCAACTTAAACCTGGCTCATTTGGTAGCATTGAATTTGGGTATTGTTGAAAAAAGACACATACTTTTGAAGCTTTCTGTTTTGCACTCATCAGGACAGTTTGCAGGAATACCAAATGTAAAGGGAGCAACAATACATACTACATGAGAAGAGAGTGCTGATAGGTTGGCAAGTGGACCTTGATTGGTAGAGGTATTGCCATGGAGAATGTCCGCAGGACATTGTCCTCTGCAGATAGATCGTTCCTTTTTGAACTGAACAAAATAGGCAACAGTCATTCTCTGGTTCATTCTCCAGGGCAATGCCTGGAGCTATAAGGGGGAAGGCGGGGTCAGGATATTGAATTTGATGATCAGCCATGATCAAGATGGATGGTGGAGGAGGCTGGAAGGACTCCAGCTTATATTTTCTATATTTCTATATAACCTGACTGGTTTGAATTCAAACAAAGCTTGGCAGTTAACTGTCAATCATCAGTTGACTGGTGAATTTTCCACAGCAATATCTCGACCAATCAAAGTCCACTTACCAACTAATCTGCATAATCGATTTTCCATTGGGCAAATGTGTTTCAGCAGCCATTTTGTTTCAATTCATAGAAATCATAGAAACCCTACAGTACAAAAAGAGGCCATTCAGCGCATCGAGTCTGCACCGACCACAATCCCACCCAGGCCTTACCCCCATATCCCTACAGATTTACCCACTAATCCCTCTAACCTATGCATCTCAGGACACTAAGGGGCAATTTTTAGCATGGCCAATCAACCTAACCCGCACATCTTTGGACTTGTTACCATGGAATTGTTACCATGTGTAATGCCGCTGACCTCGGATCCGGACTGTTATAATCCAGCGGATGGCAATTGCTGCACAAATCAAATCACAAAGGGAAAATTGGCCCATGTGGGGAGGAATTTGTAAAATGTGTACAGGAGGGTTCGTTGGAACAATATGTAGACAGCCCGACTAGAGAGGGGGCTATACTGGACTGGTACTGGGGAATGAGCCCGGTCAGGTCTTCAAAGTTTTGGTTGGGGAACATGTGGCAAATAGTGACCACAATTTTGTTAGCTTTAGGATAGTGATGGAAAAGGATGAGTGGTGTCCCAAGGGTAAGGTGTTGGATTGGGGGAAGGCTAACTTTATTGGGATCAGGCAGAAATTGGCAGCTCTTGATTGGGAGAGGCTGTTTGAGGGTAAATCCACATCTGGTATGTGGCAGTCTTTTAAGGAACGGTTGTTAGGGCTACAGGACAAGCATGTGCCTGTAAAAAAGAAGGATAGGAAGGGTAGGATTAGAGAACCGTGGATAACCAGGGAAATTGAGGGACTGGTCAAAAAGAAAAGAGAGGCATATGTTAGGTCCAAGCAGCTAAAAACGGAGGGAGCTCTGGAGGAGTACAATGAAAGTAGGAAAGTACTCAAACGGGGAATTAGAAGAGCAAAAAGGGGTCACGAAATGTTCTTGGCAGACAGGATTAAGGAGAATCCCAAGGCATTTTATTCATACGTTAGAAACAAAAGGGTTGTTAGGGAAAAAATCGGACCTCTCAGGGACAAAAGTGGGGACTTATGCTTGGAGCCCAAAGAAGTAGGGGAGATCCTAAATGAATACTTTGCGTCGGTATTCACAAAGGAGAGGGATGTGTTGAATGGGAGTGTCTCTGAGGGGAGTGTTGAACCGTTGGAGAAAATCTCCATTACAAAGGAGGAAGTGTTAGGTTTGTTAGAGAATATAAAGACTGACAAATCCCCAGGGCCTGATGGAATCTATCCAAGGCTGCTCAGGGAGACGAGAGGTGAAATCGTTGGGCCTCTGACGCAAATCTTTGTCTCGTCACTGGACACAGGTGAGGTCCCAGAGGATTGGAGGATAGCCAATGTGGTCCCGTTATTTAAGAAGGGTAGGAAGGATAACCCGGGTAATTATAGGCCGGTGAGCTTGACGTCCGTGGTGGGGAAGTTGTTGGAGAAGATTCTTAGAGATAGGATGTATGCGCATTTAGAAAGGAATAAACTCATTAACGATAGTCAGCATGGTTTTGTGAGAGGGAGGTCATGCCTCACTAACCTGGTGGTGTTTTTTGAAGAAGTGACCAAAATGGTTGACGAAGGAAGGGCCGTGGATGTTGTCTATATGGACTTTAGTAAAGCGTTTGACAAAGTCCCTCATGGTAGGCTAGTGAAAAAGGTTGGATCCCATGGGATAAAGGGGGAGGTGGCTAGATGGGTGGAGAACTGGCTTGGTCATAGAAGACAGAGGGTGGTAGTGGAAGGGTCTTTTTGCGGCTGGAGGCCTGTGACTAGTGGTGTACCGCAGGGCTCTGTATTGGGACCTCTGCTGTTTGTGATTTATATAAATGATCTGGAAGAAGGAGTAACTGGGGTGATCAGTAAGTTTGCGGACGACACAAAACTGGCAGGACTTGCAGATAGTGAGGAACATTGTCAGAGGCTACAGAAGGATATAGATAGGCTGGAAATTTGGGCAAGGAGATGGCAGATGGAGTTCAATCCTGATAAATGCGAAGTGATGCATTTTGGTGGGAATAATGTAGGGAGGAGCTACACGATAAATGGAAGAACCATAAAGGGTGTAGAGACGCAGAGGGACCTGGGTGTGCAAATCCACAGATCTTTGAAGGTGACGTCACAGGTGGAGAAGGTGGTGAAGAAGGCATATGGCATGCTTGCCTTTATAGGACAGGGCATAGAATATAAGAGTTGGGGTCTGATGTTGCAGATGTATAGAACGTTGGTTCGGCCGCATTTGGAATACTGCGTCCAGTTCTGGTCGCCACACTACCAGAAGGACGTGGAGGCTTTGGAGAGAGTACAGAGGAGGTTTACCAGGATGTTGCCTGGTATGGAGGGGCTTGGTTATGAGGAGAGATTGGGGAAACTGGGGTTGTTCTCCTTGGAAAGACGGAGGATGAGGGGAGACTTAATAGAGGTGTATAAAATTATGAAAGGCATAGATAGGGTGAACGGTGGGAAGCTTTTCCCCGGGTCGGTGGTGACGTTCACGAGGGGTCATAGGTTCAAGGTGAAGGGGGGGAGGTTTAACACAGATATCAGAAGGACATATTTTACACAGAGGGTCGTGGGGGCCTGGAATGTGTTGCCAGGCAAGGTGGTGGAGGCGGACACACTGGGAACGTTTAAGACTTATCTAGACAGCTATATGAACGGAGTGGGAATGGAGGGATACAAAAGAGTGGTCTAGTTTGGACCAGGGAGCGGCGCGGGCTAATTGTTCCTTGCTTCTCGTTTCAAGGCTTCATTCTATGATCATCTTGCTGGTGCCAGTACAGAGTGAGACTGCGGATAGTTGGGAACCTGTCTCGGGGGCAGGGAATTCATATGGTGTTCGTGGAAGTGGAAATGAATAGGGTTGGGAAGCATTTTCCGATCAGGGCCAGTGTGATCTCCTGGACTCGTTTCGATCGCCTCAGGGGGTCGGAGAGGAATTTCCCAGATTTTTATTCCCCATATTGGCCCTGGGGTTTTCACTCTGGGTTTTCGCCTCTCCCTAGAGATCACATGGTCTGGAATGGGGGGGTGGGGGTGAGTTAATAGGTTGTGATGAACAAAGCATCATAGATGTGAGGGACAGCTCGGTGGATAGGATATTGGTATGTAGATAGGCTGGAAAATTGGGCGGGGATCCTGGATTCAGGATTCAATCCTGGACCGGGGAGCGGCGCGGGCTTGGAGGGCCGAAGGGCCTGTTCCTGTGCTGTATTGTTCTTTGTTCTTTGTTCTTTGTATTCTGACAAGGAGATAAGTTTACTCAATTCAGAAGCCACAAGTTCCAGCACCATCTTGGGAATTGTAAATATTAAACATTTATTAGTAAAGAAAAAGAAAACTTTAATACACAAAATTACATTTACACATTTAAAATTAGTCTTGGAAAAACATTCCCTAGTAGGACTCCCTACTTGGTCAGACTCACAAGTAAAGGCCATGCTAAATTACCCCTTAGTGTCAGGGGGACAAGCTAGTATAAATGCATGGGGTTATGGGGATAGGGCCTGGGTGGGAGTGTGGTCAGTGCAGACTCGATGGGCCAAATGGCCTCCTTCTGCACTGTAGGGATTCTATGATTCTAAAGACTGACCGGGCAATTTGATGCTTAAATGTAAAAATTCCAGCAATGTTACCACAGAGCAAACCGGCTGTTGCTGTAGGAAAGGTCTATCACAAAGCTTCTTACTCTCTCCACTCTGATTTGAGTTGATTTGATTTATTATTGTCACATGTATCAGTTTACAGTGAAAAGTATTGTTTCTTGCACATTATACAGACAAAACATACTGTAATAGGGAAGGAAAGGAGAGAGTGCAGAATGCAGAAGATCTGGGTGTCCTCGTTCATGAGTCACAGAAAACTAGCATGCAGGTACAGCAGAAAATAAAGAAAGCAAATGGAATGTTGGTATTTATAGCTAAAGGAACAGAATATAAAGGTAAGGAAGTATTGTTGCAACTATACAAAGCATTGGTGAGGCCGCACCTGGAGCATTGTGCACAGTTTTTGTCCCCTTATTTGAGGAAAGATGCAGTGGCATTGGAGGCAGTTTAGAGGAGGTTCACTAGATTGATTCCAGAGATGAGGGGTTTGCCGTATGAAGAGAGATTGAACAGTTTGGGCCGATACTCTCTGGAATTTAGAAAAATGAGGGGAGATCAAATTGAGGTATACAAGATGATAAAAGGTATGGATAAAGTAATTGTGGAGTGGATACTTCCACTGGTGGGGCATTGTAGGACGAGAGATCATAGTCTTAGGATAAGGGGCAGCAAATTTAAAACAGAGTTGAGGAGAAACTACTTCTCCCAAAGGGTTGTGAATCTGTGCAATTCGCTACCCCAAAGTGCGGTGGATGCTGGGACAGTGAGTAAATTTAAGGAGGAGTTAGACAGATTTTTAATTGGTAATGGGTTGAAAGATTATGGGGAGGAGGCAGGAAAATGGGGATGAGGAGCATATCGAATGGCAGAGTGGAGTCGATGGGCCGAATGGCCTAATTCTGCTCCTCTATCTTATGAACTTATGAATGTAGTGTTACAGTCATAGATAGAGTGTAGAAAAAGATCAACTTAATGCAAGATAGGCCCATTCAAAAGTCTGACAGCAGCAGGGAAGAAGCTGTTCTTGAGTTGGTTGGTACGTGACCTCCAGACTTTTGTATCTTTTTCCCTGACGGAAGAAGGTGGAAGAGAGAATGTCCGGGCTGCGTGGGATCCTTAATTATGCTGGCTGCTTTTCCGATGCAGCGAGAAGTGTAGACAGAGTCAATGGATGGGAGGCTGGTTTGCGTGATGGATTGGGCTTCGTTCGCGACCCTTTGTAGTTTCTTGCAGTCTTGGGCAGAGCAGGAGCCATACCAAGCTGTGATACAACCAGAAAGAATGCTTTCTATGATCCGTCTGTAAAAGTTGGTGAGAGTCGTAGTTGACATGCCAAATTTACTTAGTCTCCTGAGAAAGTAGAGGCGTTGGTGGGCTTTCTTAACTATAGTGTCGGCATGAGGGGACCAGGACAGGTTGTTAGTGATTTGGACACCTAAAATCTTGAAGGCCTCGACCATTTCAAATTCGTCCCCACTGATGTAGACAGGGCCATGTCCTCCACTACGCTTTCTGAAGTTGATGACAATCTCCTTCGTTTTAGTGACATTGAGGAAGAGATTAATGTCCTTAAGACCATAAGACATAGAAGCCAAATTAGGCCACTCGGCCCATCGAGTCTGCTCTGCCATTCAATCTTGGCTGATATTTTTCTCATCCCCATTCTCCTGCCTTTTCCCCATAACCCCTGATCCCCTTATTAATCAAGAACATATCAATCTCTGTCTTAAAGTCACTCAATGACCTGGCCTCCACAGCCTTCTGCGGTCTGGCAGCATCTGTAAGGAGAGAAAAGAGCTGACATTTCAAGTCCTGATGACCCTTTGTTAAAGCTCAAGCTTTGTCAAAGCCTTTGACAAAGGGTCACCTGGACTCGAAACATCAGCTCTTTTCTCTCCTTCCAGATGCTGCCAGACCTGCTGAGATTTTCCAGCATTTTCTCTTTTGGTGGAGGATGTATTGTTGCTTATCCTTGCTGACTGCAGTCTGTGGGTTAGAAAGTTCAGGATTCAGTCACAGAGGGTGAGCCAAGCCCCAGGCCGTGGAGTTTGGAGATGAGTCGCATGGGAATAATGGTGTTAAAGGCTGAGCTGTAGTCTATGAATAGGAGTCTGACATAATTGTCTTTGTTATCTAGGTGTTCCAGCATTGAGTGCAGGGCCAGGGAGATGGCATTTGCTGTGGATCTGTTGCGGCAGTTGGTGAACTGTAGTGGATCCAGGCAATCTGGGAGACAGGAATTGATTCGTGCCATGACTAACCTTTCAAAGCACTTAATGATGGGTGTCAGAGCCACCGGGCGATAGTCATTAAGGCTGTGAGCAAAACTTATAAAACATAACCTGGTTTTGTGAAAAATCAGCACTTTTCTGGTTTGACCAGAAGGCTGCTTCATTTTGCCTTTTCACAGCTCTTTTCCAAGCACAGAGCGGCACCTTAGGAGGTCTCACAGAACCACGCCACCTAATCTCTCCAATCTCTCCTTAAGTATTAGTTTCACCTCTTCCACCTTTTATTCCATTGTCCTTAACCACTCTTTGAAACTTAACTTTTCCAGAATAAAACAATAATCATGTTCTCCCTATTTAACAATTTAAAGCAACAAACACTTCTTATTTCCTAATGCAAATTTCTCCCCACTGCTTGCTTACTTATAAGAAATGCCCTTCCCATCCTCATGTTAGATGCATGCCTTTCACATCTACTCTCCTTTCGAGTCCCCCAAATTGGGCACGGTGGCACAGTGGTTAGCACTGCTGCCTCACAGCACCAGGGACCTAGGTTCAATTCCCGTCTCAGGTCACTGTCTGTGTGGAGTTTGCACATTCTCTCCGGGTGCTCTGGTTTCCTCCCACAGTCCAATGGTTAGGTTGATTGGCCATGATAAACTGCCCCTTAATGTCAGGGAGATTAGGAGGGTAAATATGTGGGGATACGGGAATAGGGCCTGGGTGGAATTGTGGTCGGTGCCGATTCGATGGGCTGAATGGCCTCCTCCTGCACTGTAGGGATTCTGTGATCCTACGAGATAATCTGTTTTAAATTTAACCAAATTATGCTCACACACAGACTCACCAGCCTGGTTCACAGAATAACACAGGACATCCTGAAAATATTAAATATAACACTGTGAGATCCTCTGTATGGTTTGCCCTAGTTAAAATGCTTTATTTTAGTAATTTCTGCCCAATGTAACTAATTGTGCTATGCTTTAATCTAATTTAAGCTAATTTGGCCACCTTTCAAAACTCAGCTTGGAACTCTGGGTTTAGCCTAGAAACGTGGCTACATTCTTTGAATGTACAATGTAAGGTAAATGGGCTTTCTCATAAGGTAAACAGCTGTGTTTCATGGTCACAGCTGCCAATTGTTTATGTGTCATTGAAGACTGCTTGTACCCAGCTCTTTAATAACACAGATAAGTATTCAGTTATATTGTAGACACAGATCGATGTTTAGTCTGTTCGATCCAGACTGACAATGGAGGTATCAATGATCTACAGTATAGAAGATTCCACAGTGGAACAGAGTTATAGGTGCTGTTGAAGGTGGCTATGCCAGCACCAGGGAAAGAACTATTACTGGAACATCAGCAGTGGCAGAGAAGCTCAGGAAAATTTTAATTTCAAAGTATCTGACAGTGACATTCTCCTGGCAGAGATATAAACCACAAGGAATCAGCTGCATGAGCTGTAGGGAGGAGGCCTCTGAAGCAAATGCGTAAGCTGCGAGATGAGGTCAGCATTGTATAAAGTTGTTTCAATAAATCTGAACAACAGCAGAGTCACAGTTCAAAACAACATTGTTTAGGAACATGAGATCATCCATCCATCCGCCTTTGCTTCAGATCGCTTAATCAATAAAAATTTCACAATCCCAGATTTAAAATTAAAATCTGTGGAAGAGACTTTAACCTCCCTCTCTATGGTTAGAAAGTAACCATCTCATCTACGCTCAATTTCAGGTTTGCTTTACAATTGGAACTCTGGGCAGCACGGGGGCACAATGGTTCAATTCCGGCCTCGGGTCACTGTCTGTGTGGAGTTTGCACATTCTCCCCGTGTCTGGGTGGGTTTCCTCTGGTTTCCTCCCACAGTCCAAAGATGTGTGGGTTAGGTTGATTGGCCATGCTAAATTGACCCTAGTGTCGGGGAATTAGCTAGGGTAAATATGTGGGGTTACGGGAATAGGGCCTGGATGGGATTGTGGTCGGTGCAGACTTGATGGGCTGAATGGCCTCCTTCTGTACTGTAGGGGTTCTATGGTTCTATATTTTGAGTTCTTTGGCCAACACAATACTGGCTCCTGCTGCTTTCTCTATTTCTCTCCCTCTTAAATAATCCTTATTTTGCTTTCTGTAAATGCTAAATTTTAAATGATGCTTAATAAAGAAGTTTCACTTTGGACCAGTTGTGCCTACATCTATTCTAAAGGAATGAACGGATCCTACAAACACCAACACAGAACTGTGGAGCATATTGAAACCCACACTCACTGAAATGGGATTTCCCTGAGCTGCCATACTTTCTGCACTGTTCATTTGAAGATGTTGAGGGTTTTTCAAGGTTTGCCCCACCTTCCTTGATCGTTGCTAGGTTTTATTATTCTGCTTTTCGAGCAATGTTTTTCACAGAACACTATGTGCTATAGTGCAGCCTTTATTAAGCTGAACAGTTAATTTTTCGGCCTCTTTCTCTCTACCTCCACATCTTCTATGGAGCTCGTTTGGAGGTTCCCAAAGTCTTTAGTTTTGGTGTCTTTTCTTCAGGTCAGACTCGCAAGCTTTTTTTAAGGTTGGTTTTCAGAAATTTCGATGTCCTTCACAACTGCCGCCATATTGTAAGGTCCCACTTCTGTGACCATTTTGTACATTGGTCATGACTAAGGAATGGTTGCAGTGACCTAGATATACCTGAACTACGATTGGGTTCTTGGATGAACATAACTTTCCAGAGATATACAAGACCATGTGTTATTCAGTCTGAGCTATGAAACCTTCTGGACACTCGGTCACGTGTCTTACATCATCATGTGGGCCGTATTGTCCATCCAACCCATTAACCCTTTCAACCCTGAACACGCTAATGCTACAGCAATCAGGGAGCCTTCGCTATTTGCCCTACACTTACCCTGGTTTTTACCAAGCTTACTTAGATGTTTTACGAGTGGTGTACAGCCTGTGGAAAAGAACAGCTCAAAGTAAATCACAGGGTGTGTCAAAGCACAACTGAATCCTCATCCAGCTCATCCTGCCCCCACCCTCACCCTCCAGACAGTGCCCATCCCCTCCCACACTCTTCCCCAGCTCACCTCTGGAATCCCTGACTCCTCTCGGGTGTTGGGGTGACAGAGGGTGAGGAATATGGAGCTCAGGGAAGGCAAGGAATGTCAGGGGTGAGGGACATGAAAATTGTGGGGGTGAGGGAGAATGAGCAAGAGGAGGGGGGTATGGATTGTACAGTTCAAGGGGTGGCGGCTGCTGGGGATTGAGAGATCTAAGCATTTTTGGGGGTTAGCAAAAGGGTGAGGGAGGATGAGCATTGTTGGGGGTGACAGGGATGAGGAAATGGGGGTGAACATTGTTGGGGGAATGGGTGGGTGAGAATTGTCAGGGGTGAGGGAGGATGAGCATTGTGGGGAAATGTGTAGTGTGGGGATGACAGCTCCATTGAAAAACAATGAAAGTTAATGAGCAGAAGACATAAAGACCATAAAGAGCTTTGACAAACGGTCATCTGGACTTGAAGCTCTTTTCTCTCCGTGTTGATGCTGCCAGACCTGCTGAGATCTTCCAGCATTTTCTCTTTAGGTTTTAGACATAAAGACCATGTTGTCAGCTCATGATGCAGGAAGGGGACATGGTTCCGCTGAAACCACGCTCGCCGTTTGGCCTCTTGACTCTTTCTTACTGAATTCCTGCTGCAGCTGGTGAAGGAAAGTGCAATGGCTCCAGAATAACATGTTAAGGGAGCAGATTAAATCTCAGTCACGGTGAGCATGCTCTCTCCACCACTGTGAAGAAGATCTGGGCCCATGTTTTATTGGTGCTTACCTCTCAGTTCCAACAGTGACTACATCCCCCCTGTGAGGCTGCCAAAGCTTCACATCTACCAGCTCTCTGATTGGATCAGCAGCATCAGTGGCCCGTCCGCCATCCTTCATTGGACAACAAGCCTGGAGGCGACTTCCAGGAAAGTTATGGAGAAAATCCCAAAAGTGCAGGAAGTTTGGTGTCAGACCACACTCTACATTGTGTCCGAATATCAGGGGCCAGAAACCTGGAATAAAATTAATCCCAGCTTTGTACATCTGTTCTCTCTTCCAATATTCTTAATTATATGTGACATTTATAATATGGTGTACTGCACATTATACAAGATATAGCTTACATTACCTAGCTTACCAGCATTCTGCTGTTATTAATACAGTGGAGGATATTTCTTTGCCATTTAAGCTGCAGCACTAGCTGTATCTCTCTGTGCTCAGTGAATCTGTATTGCAACAACACTCACTGCACTGCTCCAGGATTCATTGTCAAACTCCCTGAGAAACTTTCCAAAGGTTCCTAAGTTGCTATGTAAATACAGGTCCACTCAGTCTACAATTAGCCATGTATTTCCTTGGTTTTGGGTAACTAATCCTTACAAGATGATGAGAAAGTCATTACTGATTGTCTGGTTACCCAGGCAGCCTGAAATGCTAACATCTAACACCAGCATTGGGTCAACTGTTACACCTTTCCTCTGATTCCTTTCTTTAATGATTCAATCTTCAGCTTTCATTCTCCTCTTTATTTTCAGCAGTGATGTGGAGATGCCGGCGTTGGGCTGGGGTGGGCACAGTAAGAAGTCTCACAGCACCAGGTTAAAGTCCAACAGGTTTATTTGGAATCACAAGCTTTCGGAGCACTGCCCCTTCACCAGGTGATCAGATGAACCTGTTGGACTTGAACCTGGTGTGAGACTTATTTTCAGCGCTCACCTACATTGCCTTCCTTTTTACACATCCAGAATCCATCTACCCTATTGGCTGAGCTTCTGGCTGTATCTGAACCTTTTCTTTCCTCTGACATCCCACCTGCCCCACAGTCTGCTATCAGCTGTAAATACTTCCAATAAGTGTACCTGATTTATTAATCAAAGGAACAGCATGGTTCCAACTCCAAGCATCGTGACCTCCTCCGGTCACCGCTGACCAGTTAGAATCCCTGCCATTGTCCATTAGCCTATTATTACTGATTATCAAGACAGCTTACAATTTAATCTGTAACCTCCTTCAATATTTCAAAAGTCTTCCTTTCAACTGTCAATTTCTCATGGGGAACCTTATAAAGTAGTTTGGGTACTCATGGGATTGATGAAGTAGTTTCTCGATCCAAGATTGTCAGCAGAAAGCTCTGTTTGAGCAGAGTGCGAGTTGGAGAATTGTTTTTTGTGTGAGATCATCATAATACTCCCATTCTGAGTCTGGTTACACCCTCAAAGTAGGCATGACCTGCCCTTCAGAACCTTCAGTCTGACCAAATGGTGGGCTTTAATGTCACATTCATTGAGTTACCTCTCCTATCCAGTGCATTCCCTTGCTCCTACAGCAAGCATCAAGTTAACAAGCTAACAACAAGTGTGATTTCTTGCTTAACCCCAGTCGTTCCCAATTCCACCCACAGTTGATCCACTACTTCCATCATTTTAAAACGTCCCGATCTTGTTTTGCAAATTATTTCTATGACTATGTGGGGGGTAGGATCAGTAAGTTTGTGGATGACACAAAGATTGGCCAGGTGGTTAACAGAGAGGTTGAGTGTCTTGGGCTACAAGAAAATATAGATGGAATGGTCAAATGGACAGATAAGTGGCAGGTGGAATTTAACCCTAGTATGAGGTGATACACTTTGGAAGGAGTAATTTGACAAGGAAGTACTCAATAAATGGTAGGACACTAGGAAGTTCTGTGGAACAAAGGGACCTTGGTGTGTTTGTTTACAGATCTCTGAAGGCAGAAGGGCATGTTAGGGTGGTGACAAAGGCATATGGGACACTTGCCTTTATCAATCAAGGTATAGATTACAAAAGCAGGGAAGTCATGTTGGAGTTTATAGAACTTTGGTGAGGCCACAGCTGGAGGACTGTGTGTAGGTCTGGTCACCACATTATAGGAAGGATGTGAACGCAATGGAGGGGGTGCAGAGGAAATTCACTAGGATGCTGCCTGGGATGGAACATTTAAGTTATGAAGAGAGGTTGTGTAGGCTTGGGTTGTTTTCATTGGAACAGAGAAGACTGAGGAGCGACCTGATCGAGATGCACAAGATTATGAGGGACATGGACAGGGTGTCTAAGAAGCAGCTGTTCCCCTTAGTTGAAGGGTCAGTCACGAGGGGACATAGGTTCAAGGTGAGGGGCAGGAGGTTTAGGGGGGAATGTGAGGAAAAACCTTTTTCCCCAGAGGGTGCTGACAGTCTGGAATGCGCTGCCTGGGAGGGTGGTAGAGGCGGATTGCCTCACATCCTTTAAAAAATATCTGGATGAGAACTTGGCACACCATAACATTCAGGGCTATGGGCCAAGTTCTGGCAGATGGGATTAGATGATGGGAGTTCAGGTGTTTCTAATGTGTTGGTGCAGACTCGATGGGCTGAAGGGCCTGTTTGATTCGGCATGGGGGGGACCAGAGGACAGATTGTTGGTGATCTGGACACCTAAAAACTTGAAGCTCTCGACCCTTTCCACTTCGTATCTTCTGTACCCATTTTGAATATACCGATTAAACAAGTGGAGTAATGAACAAATTAACTTTTTAACAGCCCCTTAAATGAAGAATCCTGTTGTGCATGTGCCGAAGTCGGCGCTGGCAGATCGGTGCATGTGCAATGGGCCACTCAGCGCGATGCTGCCAGCCTCTTCAGTGAGAATAGGGCCAGCCCTCTGATTTTTCATGTGATTCACGCTGGTGCACTCTGTAGTGCACAGAGTGTGGGAGATTCATTCTGAAATTCCAGCTGAAAAAACCAATGGGATTTACTCCAATACTTACGCGAATTCAACACTTGGAATGTTTTTGGGTGAATCGCCCCCACAACTCATTTTGAAAGATTTAATAGGTTGTCATCCTCGAAGCTGAAAGATAGAACTTTTGTACTCCCTGATTCTACTTCAATCCTTACTACTGAGTGCATCGAGCTCACACTTTCACCACTTTAATTTCATACCCACATTTCTCACTATCAAACTGAATGTGAAATGCTATCATGTTATGACCACTCTTACCAAGAGGATCCTTTAATAAGAAATCTTTAATTAACTGGCTCATTACACATTACTAAATCCTTAGAGTGTTTGATGGGGACAGTGTAGAGGGAGCTTTACTCTGTATCTAACCCCGTGCTGTACCTGTCCTGGGAGTGTTTGATGGCGACAGTGTAGAGGGAGCTTTACTCTGTATCTAACCCTGTGCTGTACCTGTCCTGGGAGTGTTTGATGGGGTCAGTGTAGAGGAAGCTTTACTCTGTATCTAACCCCGTGCTGTACCTGTCCTGGGAGTGTTTGATGGGGACAGTGTAGAGGAAGCTTTACTCTGTATCTAACCCCGTGCTGTACCTGTCCTGGGAGTGTTTGATGGGGACAGTGTAGAGGGAGCTTTACTCTGTATCTAACCCTGTGCTGTACCTGTCCTGGGAGTGTTTGATGGGGTCAGTGTAGAGGAAGCTTTACTCTGTATCTAACCCCGTGCTGTACCTGTCCTGGGAGTGTTTGATGAGAACAGTATAGAGGGAGTTTTACTCTGTATCTAGTCCTGTGCTGAACCTGTCCTGTCCTGGGAGTGTTTGATGAGAACAGTATAGAGGGAGTTTTACTCTGTATCTAGTCCTGTGCTGAACCGGTCCTGTCCTGGGTGTGTTTGATGAGGACAGTGTAAACGTAGAAACATAGAAAATAGGGACAGGAGGAGGCCATTCAGCCTTTCGAACCTGCTCCGCTATTCATTATGATCATGGCTGATCATCAAACTCAGTAAAACCTTTGATCCCCTTCACCCCAAGAAATGTATCAAAATCGTTCTTGAAAACAGGCAATGTTTTGGCTTCAACTACTTGCTGTGTTAGTGAATTTGGGAGGCTCACCACTTCCTGGGTGAAAACATTTCTCCCCATCTCAGTCCTGAAAGGTTTATCCTGAATCCTCAGACTGTGACCCCTGGTTCTGCACTCCCACTCCATCAGGAACATCCTTCCTGCATCTACCTTTTCTAGTACTGCTAGAATTATATAGGTTTTTATGAGATTCCTTCCTAATTCTTCTAAAGTACAGAATCTTTAACACTGCCCATTACAGATAAATACACGGCGTTAACGCTGCCCATTACAGATAAATACACAGCGTTAAAACTGCCCATTACAGATAAATACACAGCGTTAACACTGCCCATTACAGATAAATACACGGCGTTAACGCTGCCCATTACAGATAAATACACAGCGTTAAAACTGCCCATTACAGATAAATACACAGCGTTAACACTGCCCATTACAGATAAATACACGGCGTTAACGCTGCCCATTACAGATAAATACACAGCGTTAAAACTGCCCATTACAGATAAATACACAGCGTTAAAACTGCCCATTACAGATAAATACACGGCGTTAAAACTGCCCATTACAGATAAATACACAGCGTTAACACTGCCCATTACAGATAAATACACAGCGTTAACACTGCCCATTACAGATAAATACACAGCGTTAACACTGCCCATTACAGATAAATACACAGCGTTAACATTGTCCATTACAGATAAATACACGGCGTTAACACTGTCCATTACAGATAAATACACGGCGTTAACACTGCCCATTACAGATAAATACACAACGTTAACACTGCCCAATACAGATAAATATACGGCGTTAACACTGTCCATTACAGATAAATACACAGCGTTAACACTGCCCATTACAGATAAATACACGGCGTTAACACTGCCCATTACAGATAAATACACGGTGTTAACGCTGCCTGTTACAGATAAATACACAGCGTTAACGCTGCCCATTACAGATAAATACACAGCGTTAATGCTGCCCATTACAGATAAATACACAGCGTTAACGCTGCCCATTACAGATAAATACACGGCGTCAACACTGTCCATTGCAGATAAATACACGGTGTTAACACTGCCCATTACAGATAAATACAGGGCGTTAACGCTGCCCATTACAGATAAATACACTGCGTCAACACTGCCCGTTACAGATAAATACACGGCGTTAACACTGTCCATTACAGATAAATACACGGCGTTAACACTGCCCATTACAGATAAATACACAGCGTTAACACTGCCCATTACAGATAAATACACGGCGTTAACACAGCCCGTTACAGATAAATACACAGCATTAACACTGCCCATTGCAGATAAATACACAGCGTTAACGCTGCCCATTACAGATAAATACACGGCATTAACACTGCCCGTTACAGATAAATACACGGCGTTAACGCTGCCCATTACAGATAAATACACAGCGTTAACGCTGCCCATAACAGATAAATACACAGCGTTAACGCTGCCCGTTACAGATAAATACATGGTGTCAACACTGCCCATTACAGATAAATACACGGCGTTAACGCTGCCCGTTACAGATAAATACACAGCGTTAACGCTGCCCATTGCAGATAAATACACAGCGTTAACGCTGCCCATGACAGACAAATACACAGCGTTAACGCTGCCCGTTACAGATAAATACACGGCGTCAACACTGTCCATTGCAGATAAATACACGGTGTTAACACTGCCCATTACAGATAAATACACGGCATCAACACTGCCCATTACAGATAAATACACAGCGTCAACACTGCCCGTTACAGATAAATACACGGCGTCAACACTGCCCGTTACAGATAAATACACGGCGTTAACACTGTCCATTACAGATAAATACATGGCGTTAACACTGCCCATTACAGATAAATACACGGCGTCAACACTGCCCATTACAGATAAATACACGGCGTCAACACTGCCCGTTACAGATAAATACACGGCGTCAACACTGCCCGTTACAGATAAATACACGGCGTGAACACTGCCCATTACAGATAAATACACGGCGTGAACACTGCCCATTACAGATAAATACACAGCGTTAACACTGCCCATTACAGATAAATACACGGCATTAACACTGCCCGTTACAGATAAATACACGGCGTTAACGCTGCCCATTACAGATAAATACACAGCGTTAACGCTGCCCATTACAGATAAATACACGGCGTTAACACTGCCCATTACAGATAAATACACGGCGTTAAAGCTGCCCGTTGCAGATAAATACACAGCGTTAACGCTGCCCATTACAGATAAATACACAGCGTTAACGCTGCCCATTACAGATAAATACACAGCGTTAACGCTGCCCATTACAGATAAATACACGGCGTCAACACTGTCCATTGCAGATAAATACACGGTGTTAACACTGCCCATTACAGATAAATACAGGGCGTTAACGCTGCCCATTACAGATAAATACACTGCGTCAACACTGCCCGTTACAGATAAATACACGGCGTCAACACTGCCCATTACAGATAAATACACGGCGTTAACACTGTCCATTACAGATAAATACACGGCGTTAACACTGCCCATTACAGATAAATATACAACGTTAACACTGCCCATTACAGATAAATACACGGCGTCAACACTGCCCGTTACAGATAAATACACAGCGTTAACACTGCCCATTACAGATAAATACACAGCGTTAACGCTGCCCATTACAGATAAATACACAGCGTTAACACTGCCCATTACAGATAAATACACAGCGTTAACACTGCCCATTACAGATAAATACACAGCGTTAATGCTGCCCATTACAGATAAATACACAGCGTTAACATTGTCCATTACAGATAAATACACAGCGTTAACATTGTCCATTACAGATAAATACACGGCGTTAACACTGCCCATTACAGATAAATACACGGCGTTAACACTGCTCATTACAGATAAATACACGGCGTTAACACTGCCCAATACAGATAAATACACGGCGTTAACACTGTCCATTACAGATAAATACACAGCGTTAACACTGCCCATTACAGATAAATACACGGCGTTGACGCTGCCCATTACAGATAAATACACAGCGTTAACACTGCCCATTACAGATAAATACACAGCGTTAACACTGCCCATTACAGATAAATACACGGCGTTAACGCTGCCCATTACAGATAAATACACGGCATTAACACTGCCCGTTACAGATAAATACACGGCATTAACACTGCCCATTACAGATAAATACACGGCGTTAACGCTGCCCGTTACAGATAAATACACAGCGTTAACGCTGCCCATTACAGATAAATACACAGCGTTAACGCTGCCCATTACAGATAAATACACGGCGTCAACACTGTCCATTGCAGATAAATACACGGTGTTAACACTGCCCATTACAGATAAACACAGGGCGTTAACGCTGCCCATTACAGATAAATACACTGCGTCAACACTGCCCGTTACAGATAAATACACGGCGTCAACACTGCCCGTTACAGATAAATACACGGCGTTAACACTGTCCATTACAGATAAATACACGGCGTTAACACTGCCCATTACAGATAAATACACAGCGTTAACACTGCCCATGACAGATAAATACACGGCGTCAACACTGCCCGTTACAGATAAATACACGGCGTTAACACTGTCCATTACAGATAAATACACGGCGTTAACACTGCCCATTACAGATAAATACACAGCGTTAACACTGCCGATTGCAGATATATACACGGTGTTAACACTGCCCGTTACAGATAAATACGCAGCATTAACGCTGCCGATTACAGATAAATACATGGCGTTAACACTGCCCATTACAGATAAATACACGGCGTTAACGCTGCCCATTACAGATAAATGCACGGCGTTAACGCTGCCCATTACAGATAAATACACAGCGTTAACGCTGCCCATTGCAGATAAATACACAGCGTTAACACTGCCCGTTGCAGATAAATACACAGCGTTAACACTGCCCGTTGCAGATAAATACACAGCGTTAACACTGCCCGTTCCAGATAAATACACAGCGTTAACGCTGCCCATTACAGATAAATACACAACGTTAACACTGCCCGTTACAGATAAATACACAGCGTTAACACTGCCCATTACAGATAAATACACAGCGTTCACGCTGCCCATTACAGATAAATACACGGCGTTAACACTGCCCGTTACAGATAAATACACAGCGTTAACACTGCCCGTTACAGATAAATACACAGCGTTAACACTGCCCGTTACAAATAAATACACAGCGTTAACACTGCCCATTACAGATAAATACACAGCGTTAACGCTGCCCATTACAGATAAATACACGGCGTCAACACTGTCCATTGCAGATAAATACACGGTGTTAACACTGCCCATTACAGATAAATACAGGGCGTTAACGCTGCCCATTACAGATAAATACACTGCGTCAACACTGCCCGTTACAGATAAATACACGGCGTTAACACTGTCCATTACAGATAAATACACGGCGTTAACACTGCCCATTACAGATAAATACACAGCGTTAACACTGCCCATTACAGATAAATACACGGCGTTAACACAGCCCGTTACAGATAAATACACAGCATTAACACTGCCCATTGCAGATAAATACACAGCGTTAACGCTGCCCATTACAGATAAATACACGGCATTAACACTGCCCGTTACAGATAAATACACGGCGTTAACGCTGCCCATTACAGATAAATACACAGCGTTAACGCTGCCCATAACAGATAAATACACAGCGTTAACGCTGCCCGTTACAGATAAATACACGGTGTCAACACTGCCCATTACAGATAAATACACGGCGTTAACGCTGCCCGTTACAGATAAATACACAGCGTTAACGCTGCCCATTGCAGATAAATACACAGCGTTAACGCTGCCCATGACAGATAAATACACAGCGTTAACGCTGCCCGTTACAGATAAATACACGGCGTCAACACTGTCCATTGCAGATAAATACACGGTGTTAACACTGCCCATTACAGATAAATACACGGCATCAACACTGCCCATTACAGATAAATACACAGCGTCAACACTGCCCGTTACAGATAAATACACGGCGTCAACACTGCCCGTTACAGATAAATACACGGCGTTAACACTGTCCATTACAGATAAATACATGGCGTTAACACTGCCCATTACAGATAAATACACGGCGTCAACACTGCCCGTTACAGATAAATACACGGCGTCAACACTGCCCGTTACAGATAAATACACGGCGTCAACACTGCCCGTTACAGATAAATACACGGCGTGAACACTGCCCATTACAGATAAATACACGGCGTGAACACTGCCCATTACAGATAAATACACAGCGTTAACACTGCCCATTACAGATAAATACACGGCATTAACACTGCCCGTTACAGATAAATACACGGCGTTAACGCTGCCCATTACAGATAAATACACAGCGTTAACGCTGCCCATTACAGATAAATACACGGCGTTAACACTGCCCATTACAGATAAATACACGGCGTTAAAGCTGCCCGTTACAGATAAATACACAGCGTTAACGCTGCCCATTACAGATAAATACACAGCGTTAACGCTGCCCATTACAGATAAATACACAGCGTTAACGCTGCCCATTACAGATAAATACACGGCGTCAACACTGTCCATTACAGATAAATACACAGCGTTAACACTGCCCATTACAGATAAATACACAGCGTTAACGCTGCCCATTACAGATAAATACACAGCGTTAACATTGTCCATTACAGATAAATACACAGCGTTAACATTGTCCATTACAGATAAATACACGGCGTTAACACTGCCCATTACAGATAAATACACGGCGTTAACACTGCTCATTACAGATAAATACACGGCGTTAACACTGCCCAATACAGATAAATACACGGCGTTAACACTGTCCATTACAGATAAATACACAGCGTTAACACTGCCCATTACAGATAAATACACGGCGTTGACGCTGCCCATTACAGATAAATACACAGCGTTAACACTGCCCATTACAGATAAATACACAGCGTTAACACTGCCCATTACAGATAAATACACGGCGTTAACGCTGCCCATTACAGATAAATACACGGCATTAACACTGCCCGTTACAGATAAATACACGGCATTAACACTGCCCATTACAGATAAATACACGGCGTTAACGCTGCCCGTTACAGATAAATACACAGCGTTAACGCTGCCCATTACAGATAAATACACAGCGTTAACGCTGCCCATTACAGATAAATACACGGCGTCAACACTGTCCATTGCAGATAAATACACGGTGTTAACACTGCCCATTACAGATAAACACAGGGCGTTAACGCTGCCCATTACAGAAAAATACACTGCGTCAACACTGCCCGTTACAGATAAATACACGGCGTCAACACTGCCCGTTACAGATAAATACACGGCGTTAACACTGTCCATTACAGATAAATACACGGCGTTAACACTGCCCATTACAGATAAATACACAGCGTTAACACTGCCCATGACAGATAAATACACGGCGTCAACACTGCCCATTACAGATAAATACACGGCGTTAACACTGTCCATTACAGATAAATACACGGCGTTAACACTGCCCATTACAGATAAATACACAGCGTTAACACTGCCGATTGCAGATATATACACGGTGTTAACACTGCCCGTTACAGATAAATACGCAGCATTAACGCTGCCGATTACAGATAAATACATGGCGTTAACACTGCCCATTACAGATAAATACACGGCGTTAACGCTGCCCATTACAGATAAATGCACGGCGTTAACGCTGCCCATTACAGATAAATACACAGCGTTAACGCTGCCCATTGCAGATAAATACACAGCGTTAACACTGCCCGTTGCAGATAAATACACAGCGTTAACACTGCCCGTTGCAGATAAATACACAGCGTTAACACTGCCCGTTCCAGATAAATACACAGCGTTAACGCTGCCCATTACAGATAAATACACAACGTTAACAATGCCGGTAACAGATAAATACACAGCGTTAACACTGCCCATTACAGATAAATACACAGCGTTCACGCTGCCCATTACAGATAAATACACGGCGTTAACACTGCCCGTTACAGATAAATACACAGCGTTAACACTGCCCGTTACAGATAAATACACAGCGTTAACACTGCCCGTTACAGATAAATACACAGCGTTAACACTGCCCATTACAGATAAATACACAGCGTTAACGCTGCCCATTACAGATAAATACACGGCATTAACACTGCCCGTTACAGATAAATACACGGCGTTAACACTGCCCATTACAGATAAATACACGGCGTTAACGCTGCCCGTTACAGATAAATACACAGCGTTAACGCTGCCCATTACAGATAAATACACAGCGTTAACGCTGCCCATTACAGATAAATACACGGCGTCAACACTGTCCATTGCAGATAAATACACGGTGTTAACACTGCCCATTACAGATAAATACAGGGCGTTAACGCTGCCCATTACAGATAAATACACTGCGTCAACACTGCCCGTTACAGATAAATACACGGCGTCAACACTGCCCGTTACAGATAAATACACGGCGTTAACACTGTCCATTACAGATAAATACACGGCGTTAACACTGCCCATTACAGATAAATACACAGCGTTAACACTGCCCATTACAGATAAATACACGGCGTTAACACAGCCCGTTACAGATAAATACACAGCAATAACACTGCCCGTTGCAGATAAATACACAGCGTTAACGCTGCCCATTACAGATAAATACACGGCATTAACACTGCCCGTTGCAGATAAATACACAGCGTTAACGCTGCCCATTACAGATAAATACACGGCGTTAACACTGCCCGTTACAGATAAATACACAGCGTTAACACTGCCCGTTACAGATAAATACACGGCATTAACACTGCCCGTTGCAGATAAATACACAGCGTTAACGCTGCCCATTACAGATAAATACACGGCGTTAACACTGCCCGTTACAGATAAATACGCAGCGTTAACACTGCCCATTACAGATAAATATACGGCGTTAACCCAGCCCGTTACAGATAAATACACAGCATTAACACTGCCCATTACAGATAAATACACAGCGTTAACACTGCTCATTACAGATAAATACACGGCGTTAACACTGCCCATTACAGATAAATACACAGCGTTAACACTGCCCATTACAGATAAATACACGGCGTTAACACAGCCCGTTACAGATAAATACACAGCATTAACACTGCCCGTTGCAGATAAATACACAGCGTTAACGCTGCCCATTACAGATAAATACACGGCATTAACACTGCCCGTTACAGATAAATACACGACGTTAACGCTGCCCATTACAGATAAATACACAGCGTTAACGCTGCCCATAACAGATTAATACACAGCGTTAACGCTGCCCGTTACAGATAAATACACGGTGTCAACACTGCCCATTACAGATAAATACACGACGTTACCGCTGCCCGCTACAGATAAACACACAGCGTTAACGCTGCCCATTACAGATAAATACACAGCGTTAACGCTGCCCATTACAGATAAGTACACAGCGTTAACGCTGCCCGTTACAGATAAATACACGGCGTCAACACTGTCCATTGCAGATAAATACACGGTGTTAACACTGCCCATTACAGATAAATACACGGCGTCAACACTGCCCATTACAGATAAATACACGGCGTCAACACTGCCCGTTACAGATAAATACACGGCGTCAACACTGCCCGTTACAGATAAATACACGGCGTTAACACTGTCCATTACAGATAAATACACGGCGTTAACACTGCCCATTACAGATAAATACACGGCATTAACACTGCCCGTTACAGATAAATACACGGCGTTAACGCTGCCCATTACAGATAAATACACAGCGTTAATGCTGCCCATTACAGATAAATACACGGCGTTAACACTGCCCATTACAGATAAATACACGGCGTTAACGCTGCCCATTACAGATAAATACACAGCGTTAACGCTGCCCATTACAGATAAATACACAGCGTTAACGCTGCCCATTACAGAAAAATACACAGCGTTAACGCTGCCCATTACAGATGAATACACGGCGTCAACACTGCCCGTTACAGATAAATACACGGCGTCAACACTGCCCGTTACAGATAAATACACGGCGTTAACACTGTCCATTACAGATAAATACACGGCGTTAACACTGCCCATTACAGATAAATACACAGCTTTAACACTGCCCATTACAGATAAATACACGGCATTAACACTGCCCGTTACAGATAAATACACGGCGTTAACGCTGCCCATTACAGATAAATACACAGCGTTAACGCTGCCCATTACAGATAAATACACGGCGTTAACACTGCCCATTACAGATAAATACACGGCGTTAAAGCTGCCCGTTACAGATAAATACACAGCGTGAACGCTGCCCATTACAGATAAATACACAGCGTTAACGCTGCCCATTACAGATAAATACACAGCGTTAACGCTGCCCATTACAGATAAATGCACGGCGTCAACACTGTCCATTGCAGATAAATACACAGCGTTAACACTGCCCATTACAGATAAATATACAACGTTAACACTGCCCATTACAGATAAATACACGGCGTCAACACTGCCCGTTACAGATAAATACACAGCGTTAACACTGCCCATTACAGATAAATACACGGCGTTAACGCTGCCCATTACAGATAAATACACGGCGTTAACGCTGCCCATTACAGATAAATACACAGCGTTCACGCTGCCCATTTCAGATAAATACACAGCGTTAACACTGCCCATTACAGATAAATACACAGCGTTAACACTGCCCATTACAGATAAATACACAGTGTTAACATTGTCCATTACAGATAAATACACAGCGTTAACATTGTCCATTACAGATAAATACACGGCGTTAACACTGTCCATTACAGATAAATACACGGCGTTAACACTGCCCAATACAGATAAATACGCGGCGTCAACACTGCCCGTTACAGATAAATACACGGTGTTAACATTGTCCATTACAGATAAATACACAGCGTTAACGCTGCCCATTACAGATAAATACACGGCATTAACACTGCCCGTTACAGATAAATACACGGCGTTAACACTGCCCGTTACAGATAAATACACAGCGTTAATGCTGCCCATTACAGATAAATACACAGCGTTAACGCTGCCCATTACAGATAAATACACGGCGTCAACACTGTCCATTGCAGATAAATACACGGTGTTAACACTGCCCATTACAGATAAATACAGGGCGTTAACGCTGCCCATTACAGATAAATACACTGCGTCAACACTGCCCGTTACAGATAAATACACGGCGTCAACACTGCCCGTTACAGATAAATACACGGCGTTAACACTGTCCATTACAGATAAATACACGGCGTTAACACTGCCCATTACAGATAAATACACAGCTTTAACACTGCCCATTACAGATAAATACACGGCATTAACACTGCCCGTTACAGATAAATACACGGCGTTAACGCTGCCCATTACAGATAAATACACAGCGTTAACGCTGCCCATTACAGATAAATACACGGCGTTAACACTGCCCATTACAGATAAATACACGGCGTTAAAGCTGCCCGTTACAGATAAATACACAGCGTTAACGCTGCCCATTACAGATAAATACACAGCGTTAACGCTGCCCATTACAGATAAATACACAGCGTTAACGCTGCCCATTACAGATAAATGCACGGCGTCAACACTGTCCATTGCAGATAAATACACGGTGTTAACACTGCCCATTACAGATAAATACAGGGCGTTAACGCTGCCCATTACAGATAAATACACTGCGTCAACACTGCCCGTTACAGATAAATACACGGCGTCAACACTGCCCATTACAGATAAATACACGGCGTTAACACTGTCCATTACAGATAAATACACGGCGTTAACACTGCCCATTACAGATAAATATACAACGTTAACACTGCCCATTACAGATAAATACACGGCGTCAACACTGCCCGTTACAGATAAATACACAGCGTTAACACTGCCCGTTACAGATAAATACACAGCGTTCACGCTGCCCATTTCAGATAAATACACAGCGTTAACACTGCCCATTACAGATAAATACACAGCGTTAACACTGCCCATTACAGATAAATACACAGCGTTAACGCTGCCCATTACAGATAAATACACAGCGTTAACATTGTCCATTACAGATAAATACACAGCGTTAACATTGTCCATTACAGATAAATACACGGCGTTAACACTGTCCATTACAGATAAATACACGGCGTTAACACTGCCCATTACAGATAAATACACGGCGTTAACACTGCCCAATACCGATAAATACACGGCGTTAACACTGTCCATTACAGATAAATACACAGCGTTAACACTGCCCATTACAGATAAATACACGGCGTTGACGCTGCCCATTACAGATAAATACACGGCGTCAACACTGCCCGTTACAGATAAATACACGGTGTTAACATTGTCCATTACAGATAAATACACAGCGTTCACGCTGCCCATTACAGATAAATACACGGCATTAACACTGCCCGTTACAGATAAATACACGGCGTTAACACTGCCCATTACAGATAAATACACGGCGTTAACGCTGCCCGTTACAGATAAATACACAGCGTTAACGCTGCCCATTACAGATAAATACACAGCGTTAACGCTGCCCATTACAGATAAATACACGGCGTCAACACTGTCCATTGCAGATAAATACACGGTGTTAACACTGCCCATTACAGATAAATACAGGGCGTTAACGCTGCCCATTACAGATAAATACACTGCGTCAACACTGCCCGTTACAGATAAATACACGGCGTCAACACTGCCCGTTACAGATAAATACACGGCGTTAACACTGTCCATTACAGATAAATACACGGCGTTAACACTGCCCATTACAGATAAATACACAGCGTTAACACTGCCCATTACAGATAAATACACGGCATTAACACTGCCCGTTACAGATAAATACACGGCGTTAACGCTGCCCATTACAGATAAATACACAGCGTTAACGCTGCCCATTACAGATAAATACACGGCGTTAACACTGCCCATTACAGGTAAATACACGGCGTTAAAGCTGCCCGTTACAGATAAATACACAGCGTTAACGCTGCCCATTACAGATAAATACACAGCGTTAACGCTGCCCATTACAGATAAATACACAGCGTTAACGCTGCCCATTACAGATAAATGCACGGCGTCAACACTGTCCATTGCAGATAAATACACGGTGTTAACACTGCCCATTACAGATAAATACAGGGCGTTAACGCTGCCCATTACAGATAAATACACTGCGTCAACACTGCCCGTTACAGATAAATACACGGCGTCAACACTGCCCATTACAGATAAATACACGGCGTTAACACTGTCCATTACAGATAAATACACGGCGTTAACACTGCCCATTACAGATAAATATACAACGTTAACACTGCCCATTACAGATAAATACACGGCGTCAACACTGCCCGTTACAGATAAATACACAGCGTTAACACTGCCCATTACAGATAAATACACAGCGTTCACGCTGCCCATTTCAGATAAATACACAGCGTTAACACTGCCCATTACAGATAAATACACAGCGTTAACACTGCCCATTACAGATAAATACACAGCGTTAACGCTGCCCATTACAGATAAATACACAGCGTTAACATTGTCCATTACAGATAAATACACAGCGTTAACATTGTCCATTACAGATAAATACACGGCGTTAACACTGTCCATTACAGATAAATACACGGCGTTAACACTGCCCATTACAGATAAATACACGGCGTTAACACTGCCCAATACAGATAAATACACGGCGTTAACACTGTCCATTACAGATAAATACACAGCGTTAACACTGCCCATTACAGATAAATACACGGCGTTGACGCTGCCCATTACAGATAAATACACGGCGTCAACACTGCCCGTTACAGATAAATACACGGTGTTAACATTGTCCATTACAGATAAATACACAGCGTTAACGCTGCCCATTACAGATAAATACACGGCATTAACACTGCCCGTTACAGATAAATACACGGCGTTAACACTGCCCATTACAGATAAATACACGGCGTTAACGCTGCCCGTTACAGATAAATACACAGCGTTAACGCTGCCCATTACAGATAAATACACAGCGTTAACGCTGCCCATTACAGATAAATACACGGCGTCAACACTGTCCATTGCAGATAAATACACGGTGTTAACACTGCCCATTACAGATAAATACAGGGCGTTAACGCTGCCCATTACAGATAAATACACTGCGTCAACACTGCCCGTTACAGATAAATACACGGCGTCAACACTGCCCGTTACAGATAAATACACGGCGTTAACACTGTCCATTACAGATAAATACACGGCGTTAACACTGCCCATTACAGATAAATACACAGCGTTAACACTGCCCATTACAGATAAATACACGGCGTCAACACTGCCCGTTACAGATAAATACACGGCGTTAACACTGTCCATTACAGATAAATACACGGCGTTAACACTGCCCATTACAGATAAATACACAGCGTTAACACTGCCGATTGCAGATATATACACGGTGTTAACACTGCCCGTTACAGATAAATACGCAGCATTAACGCTGCCGATTACAGATAAATACATGGCGTTAACACTGCCCATTACAGATAAATACACGGCGTTAACGCTGCCCATTACAGATAAATGCACGGCGTTAACGCTGCCCATTACAGATAAATACACAGCGTTAACGCTGCCCATTGCAGATAAATACACAGCGTTAACACTGCCCGTTGCAGATAAATACACAGCGTTAACACTGCCCGTTGCAGATAAATACACAGCGTTAACACTGCCCGTTCCAGATAAATACACAGCGTTAACGCTGCCCATTACAGATAAATACACAACGTTAACACTGCCCGTTACTGATAAATACACAGCGTTAACACTGCCCATTACAGATAAATACACAGCGTTCACGCTGCCCATTACAGATAAATACACGGCGTTAACACTGCCCGTTACAGATAAATACACAGCGTTAACACTGCCCGTTACAGATAAATACACAGCGTTAACACTGCCCGTTACAGATAAATACACAGCGTCAACACTGCCCATTACAGATAAATACACAGCGTTAACGCTGCCCATTACAGATAAATACATGGCGTTAACACTGCCCGTTACAGATAAATACACAGCGGTAACACTGCCCATTACAGATAAATACACGGCGTTAACCCAGTCCGTTACAGATAAATACACAGCATTAACACTGCCCATTACAGATAAATACACAGCGTTAACACTGCCCATTACAGTTAAATACACGGCGTTAACACTGCCCATTACAGATAAATACACAGCGTTAACACTGCCCATTACAGATAAATACACGGCGTTAACACAGCCCGTTACAGATAAATACACAGCAATAACACTACCCGTTGCAGATAAATACACAGCGTTAACGCTGCCCATTACAGATAAATACACGGCATTAACACTGCCCGTTGCAGATAAATACACAGCGTTAACGCTGCCCGTTACAGATAAATACACGGCGTCAACACTGCCCGTTACAGATAAATACACAGCGTTAACACTGCCCATTACAGATAAATACACAGCGTTCACGCTGCCCATTTCAGATAAATACACAGCGTTAACACTGCCCATTACAGATAAATACACAGCGTTAACACTGCCCATTACAGATAAATACACAGCGTTAACGCTGCCCATTACAGATAAATACACAGCGTTAACATTGTCCATTACAGATAAATACACAGCGTTAACATTGTCCATTACAGATAAATACACGGCGTTAACACTGTCCATTACAGATAAATACACGGCGTTAACACTGCCCATTACAGATAAATACACGGCGTTAACACTGCCCAATACAGATAAATACACGGCGTTAACACTGTCCATTACAGATAAATACACAGCGTTAACACTGCCCATTACAGATAAATACACGGCGTTGACGCTGCCCATTGCAGATAAATACACGGCGTCAACACTGCCCGTTACAGATAAATACACGGTGTTAACATTGTCCATTACAGATAAATACACAGCGTTAACGCTGCCCATTACAGATAAATACACGGCATTAACACTGCCCGTTACAGATAAATACACGGCGTTAACACTGCCCATTACAGATAAATACACGGCGTTAACGCTGCCCGTTACAGATAAATACACAGCGTTAACGCTGCCCATTACAGATAAATACACAGCGTTAACGCTGCCCATTACAGATAAATACACGGCGTCAACACTGTCCATTGCAGATAAATACACGGTGTTAACACTGCCCATTACAGATAAATTCAGGGCGTTAACGCTGCCCATTACAGATAAATACACTGCGTCAACACTGCCCGTTACAGATAAATACACGGCGTCAACACTGCCCGTTACAGATAAATACACGGCGTTAACACTGTCCATTACAGATAAATACACGGCGTTAACACTGCCCATTACAGATAAATACACAGCGTTAACACTGCCCATTACAGATAAATACACGGCGTCAACACTGCCCGTTACAGATAAATACACGGCGTTAACACTGTCCATTACAGATAAATACACGGCGTTAACACTGCCCATTACAGATAAATACACAGCGTTAACACTGCCGATTGCAGATATATACACGGTGTTAACACTGCCCGTTACAGATAAATACGCAGCATTAACGCTGCCGATTACAGATAAATACATGGCGTTAACACTGCCCATTACAGATAAATACACGGCGTTAACGCTGCCCATTACAGATAAATGCACGGCGTTAACGCTGCCCATTACAGATAAATACACAGCGTTAACGCTGCCCATTGCAGATAAATACACAGCGTTAACACTGCCCGTTGCAGATAAATACACAGCGTTAACACTGCCCGTTGCAGATAAATACACAGCGTTAACACTGCCCGTTCCAGATAAATACACAGCGTTAACGCTGCCCATTACAGATAAATACACAACGTTAACACTGCCCGTTACTGATAAATACACAGCGTTAACACTGCCCATTACAGATAAATACACAGCGTTCACGCTGCCCATTACAGATAAATACACGGCGTTAACACTGCCCGTTACAGATAAATACACAGCGTTAACACTGCCCGTTACAGATAAATACACAGCGTTAACACTGCCCGTTACAGATAAATACACAGCGTCAACACTGCCCATTACAGATAAATACACAGCGTTAACGCTGCCCATTACAGATAAATACATGGCGTTAACACTGCCCGTTACAGATAAATACACAGCGGTAACACTGCCCATTACAGATAAATACACGGCGTTAACCCAGCCCGTTACAGATAAATACACAGCATTAACACTGCCCATTACAGATAAATACACAGCGTTAACACTGCCCATTACAGTTAAATACACTGCCCATTACAGATAAATACACAGCGTTAACACTGCCCATTACAGATAAATACACGGCGTTAACACAGCCCGTTACAGATAAATACACAGCAATAACACTACCCGTTGCAGATAAATACACAGCGTTAACGCTGCCCATTACAGATAAATACACGGCATTAACACTGCCCGTTGCAGATAAATACACAGCGTTAACGCTGCCCATTACAGATAAATACACGGCGTTAACACTGCCCGTTACAGATAAATACACAGCGTTAACGCTGCCCGTTACAGATAAATACACGGCATTAACACTGCCCGTTGCAGAAAAATACACAGCGTTAACGCTGCCCATTACAGATAAATACACGGCGTTAACACTGCCCGTTACAGATAAATACGCAGCGTTAACACTGCCCATTACAGATAAATACACGGCGTTAACCCAGCCTGTTACAGATAAATACACAGCATTAACACTGCCCATTACAGATAAATACACAGCGTTAACACTGCTCATTACAGATAAATACACGGCGTTAACACTGCCCGTTACAGATAAATACCCAGCGTTAACACTGCCCATTACAGATAAATACACAGCGTTAACGCTGCCCATTACAGATAAATACACGGCATTAACACTGCCCGTTACAGATAAATACACGGCGTTAACACTGCCCATTACAGATAAATACACGGCGTTAACGCTGCCCGTTACAGATAAATACACAGCGTTAACGCTGCCCATTACAGATAAATACACAGCGTTAACGCTGCCCATTACAGATAAATACACGGCGTCAACACTGTCCATTGCAGATAAATACACGGTGTTAACACTGCCCATTACTGATAAATACAGGGCGTTAACGCTGCCCATTACAGATAAATACACTGCGTCAACACTGCCCGTTACAGATAAATACGCAGCGTTAACACTGCCCATTACAGATAAATACACGGCGTTAACCCAGCCCGTTACAGATAAATACACAGCATTAACACTGCCCATTACAGATAAATACACAGCGTTAACACTGCTCATTACAGATAAATACACGGCGTTAACACTGCCCGTTACAGATAAATACACAGCGTTAACACTGCCCATTACAGATAAATACACGGCGTTAACACAGCCCGTTACAGATAAATACACAGCATTAACACTGCCCGTTGCAGATAAATACACAGCGTTAACGCTGCCCATTACAGATAAATACACGGCATTAACACTGCCCGTTACAGATAAATACACGGCGTTAACGCTGCCCATTACAGATAAATACACAGCGTTAACGCTGCCCATAACAGATAAATACACAGCGTTAACGCTGCCCGTTACAGATAAATACACGGTGTCAACACTGCCCATTACAGATAAATACACGGCGTTACCGCTGCCCGCTACAGATAAATACACAGCGTTAACGCTGCCCATTACAGATAAATACACAGCGATAATGCTGCCCATTACAGATAAATACACAGCGTTAACGCTGCCCATTGCAGATGAATACACAGCGTTAACACTGCCCGTTACAGATAAATACACAGCGTTAACACTGCCCGTTGCAGATAAATACACAGCGTTAACACTGCCCGTTCCAGATAAATACACAGCGTTAACACTGCCCGTTCCAGATAAATACACAGCGTTAACACTGCCCGTTACAGATAAATACACAGCGTTAACACTGCCCGTTACAGATAAATACACAGCGTTAACACTGCCCATTACAGATAAATACACGGCGTTAACCCAGCCCGTTACAGATAAATACACAGCATTAACACTGCCCATTACAGATAAATACACAGCGTTAACACTGCCCATTACAGATAAATACACGGCATTAACACAGCCCATTACAGATAAATACACAGCGTTAACACTGCCCATTACAGATAAATACACGGCGTTGACGCTGCCCATTACAGATAAATACACAGCGTTAACACTGCCCATTACAGATGAATACACGGCGTTAACGCTGCCCATTACAGATAAATACACAGCGTTAACACTGCCCATTACAGATAAATACACGGCGTGAACGCTGCCCATTACAGATAAATACACGGCGTTAACGCTGCCCATTACAGATAAATACACGGCGTTAACGCTGCCCATTACAGATAAATACACGGCGTTAACGCTGCCCATTACAGATAATTACACGGCGTTAACACTGCCCATTACAGATAAATACATGGCGTTAACACTGCCCATTACAGATAAATACACAGCGTTAACACTGCCGATTGCAGATATATACACGCTGTTAACACTGCCCGTTACAGATAAATACGCAGCATTAACGCTGCCGATTACAGATAAATACATGGCGTTAACACTGCCCATTACAGATAAATACACGGCGCTAACGCTGCCCATTACAGATAAATACACGGCGTTAACACTGCCCGTTACAGATAAATACACGGCGTTAACACTGTCCATTACAGATAAATACACGGCGTTAACACTGCCCATTACAGATAAATACACAGCGTTAACACTGCCCATTACAGATAAATACACGGCGTTGACGCTGCCCATTACAGATAAATACACAGCGTTAACACTGCCCATTACAGATAAATACACAGCGTTAACGCTGCCCATTACAGATAAATACACAGCGTTAACACTGCCCATTACAGATAAATACACAGCGTTAACACTGCCCATACAGATAAATACACGGCGTTAACGCTGCCCATTACAGATAAATACAAGGCGTTAACGCTGCCCATTACAGATAAATACACGGCGTTAACACTGCCCATTACAGATAAATACATGGCGTTAACACTGCCCATTACAGATAAATACACAGCGTTAACACTGCCGATTGCAGATATATACACGGTGTTAACACTGCCCGTTACAGATAAATACGCAGCATTAACGCTGCCGATTACAGATAAATACATGGCGTTAACACTGCCCATTACAGATAAATACACGGCGTTAACGCTGCCCATTACAGATAAATGCACGGCGTTAACGCTGCCCGTTGCAGATAAATACACAGCGTTAACACTGCCCGTTGCAGATAAATACACAGCGTTAACACTGCCCGTTACAGATAAATACACAGTGTTAACACTGTCCATTACAGATAAATACACAGCATTAACGCTGCCCATAACAGATAAATACACAGCGTGAACGCTGCCCGTTACAGATAAATACACGGTGTCAACACTGCCCATTACAGATAAATACACGGCGTTAACGCTGCCCGTTACAGATAAATACACAGCGTTAACGCTGCCCATTACAGATTAATACACAGCGTTAACGCTGCCCATTACAGATAAATACACAGCGTTAACGCTGCCCGTTACAGATAAATACACGGCGTCAACACTGTCCATTGCAGATAAATACATGGTGTTAACACTGCCCATTACAGATAAATACACGGCGTCAACACTGCCCGTTACAGATAAATACACAGCGTTAACGCTGCCCATTACAGATAAATACACGGCGTCAACACTGCCCATTACAGATAAATACACGGCGTCAACACTGCCCGTTACAGATAAATACACGGCGTCAACACTGCCCATTATAGATAAATACACGGCGTCAACACTGCCCGTTACAGATAAATACACGGCGTCAACACTGCCCGTTACAGATAAATACACGGCGTTAACACTGTCCATTACAGATAAATACACGGCGTTAACACTGCCCATTACAGATAAATACACGGCGTCAACACTGCCCATTACAGATAAATACACGGCGTCAACACTGCCCGTTACAGATAAATACACGGCGTCAACACTGCCCGTTACAGATAAATACACGGAGTTAACACTGTCCATTACAGATAAATACACGGCGTTAACACTGTCCATTACAGATAAATACACGGCATTAACACTGCCCGTTACAGATAAATACACGGCGTTAACGCTGCCCGTTACAGATAAATACACGGCGTTAACGCTGCCCATTACAGATAAATACACGGCGTTAACGCTGCCCATTACAGATAAATACACGGCGTTAACGCTGCCCGTTACAGATAAATACACAGCGTTAACGCTGCCCGTTACAGATAAATACACAGTGTTAACGCTGCCCATTACAGATAAATACACAGCGTTAACGCTGCCCATTACAGATAAATACACGGCGTCAACACTGTCCATTGCAGATAAATACACGGTGTTAACACTGCCCATTTCAGATAAATACAGGGCGTTAACGCTGCCCATTACAGATAAATACACTGCGACAACACTGCCCGTTACAGATAAATACACGGCGTCAACACTGCCCATTACAGATAAATACACGGCGTTAACACTGTCCATTACAGATAAATACACGGCGTTAACACTGCCCATTACAGATAAATATACAACGTTAACACTGCCCATTACAGATAAATACACGGCGTCAACACTGCCCGTTACAGATAAATACACAGCGTTAACACTGCCCATTACAGATAAATACACAGCGTTAACGCTGCCCATTACAGATAAATACACAGCGTTAACACTGCCCATTACAGATAAATACACAGCGTTAACACTGCCCATTACAGATAAATACACAGCGTTAACGCTGCCCATTACAGATAAATACACAGCGTTAACATTGTCCATTACAGATAAATACACAGCGTTAACATTGTCCATTACAGGTAAATACACGGCGTTGACACTGTCCATTACAGATAAATACACGGCGTTAACACTGCCGATTACAGCTAAATACACGGCGTTAACACTGCCCAATACAGATAAATACACGGCGTTAACACTGTCCATTACAGATAAATACACAGCGTTAACACTGCCCATTACAGATAAATACACGGCGTTGACGCTGCCCATTACAGATAAATACACGGCGTCAACACTGCCCGTTACAGATAAATACACGGTGTTAACATTGTCCATTACAGATAAATACACAGCGTTAACGCTGCCCATTACAGATAAATACACGGCATTAACACTGCCCGTTACAGATAAATACACGGCGTTAACACTGCCCATTACAGATAAATACACGGCGTTAACGCTGCCCGTTACAGATAAATACACAGCGTTAACGCTGCCCATTACAGATAAATACACAGCGTTAACGCTGCCCATTACAGATAAATACACGGCGTCAACACTGTCCATTGCAGATAAATACACGGCGTTAACACTGCCCATTACAGATAAATACAGGACGTTAACGATGCCCATTACAGATAAATACACTGCGTCAACACTGCCCATTACAGATAAATACACGGCGTCAACACTGCCCGTTACAGATAAATACACGGCGTTAACACTGTCCATTACAGATAAATACACGGCGTTAACACTGCCCATTACAGATAAATTCACAGCGTTAACACTGCCCATTACAGATAAATACACGGCGTCAACACTGCCCGTTACAGATAAATACACGGCGTTAACACTGTCCATTACAGATAAATGCACGGCGTTAACACTGCCCATTACAGATAAATACACAGCGTTAACACTGCCCATTACAGATAAATACACGGCGTTGACGCTGCCCATTACAGATAAATACACAGCGTTAACACTGCCCATTACAGATAAATACACAGCGTTAACGCTGCCCATTACAGATAAATACACAGCGTTAACACTGCCCATTACAGATAAATACACAGCGTTAACACTGCCCATTACAGATAAATACACGGCGTTAACGCTGCCCATTACAGATAAATACACGGCGTTAACACTGCCCATTACAGATAAATACATGGCGTTAACACTGCCCATTACAGATAAATACACAGCGTTAACACTGCCGATTGCAGATCTTTACACGGTGTTAACACTGCCCGTTACAGATAAATACGCAGCATTAACGCTGCCGATTACAGATAAATACATGGCGTTAACACTGCCCATTACAGATAAATACACGGCGTTAACGCTGCCCATTACAGATAAATGCACGGCGTTAACGCTGCCCATTACAGATAAATACACGGCGTTAACACTGCCCGTTACAGATAAATACACAGCGTTAACACTGCCCGTTACAGATAAATACACAGCGTTAACACTGCCCGTTACAGATAAATACACAGCGTTAACACTGCCCATTACAGATAAATACACAGCGTTAACGCTGCCCATTACAGATAAATACACGGCGTTAACACTGCCCGTTACAGATAAATACACAGCGGTAACACTGCCCATTACAGATAAATACACGGCGTTAACTCAGCCCGTTACAGATAAATACACAGCATTAACACTGCCCATTACAGATAAATACACAGCGTTAACACTGCCCATTACAGATAAATACACGGCGTTAACACTGCCCGTTACAGATAAATACACAGCGTTAACACTGCCCATTACAGATAAATACACGGCGTTAACACAGCCCGTTACAGATAAATACACAGCAATAACACTGCCCGTTGCAGATAAATGCACAGCGTTAACGCTGCCCATTACAGATAAATACACGGCATTAACACTGCCCGTTGCAGATAAATACACAGCGTTAACGCTGCCCATTACAGATAAATACACGGCGTTAACACTGCCCGTTACAGATAAATACACAGCGTTAACACTGCCCATTACAGATAAATACACGGCGTTAACCCAGCCCGTTACAGATAAATACACAGCGTTAACACTGCTCATTACAGATAAATACACGGCGTTAACACTGCCCGTTACAGATAAATACACAGCGTTAACGCTGCCCATTACAGATAAATACACGGCGTTAACGCTGCCCATTACAGATAAATACACGGCGTTAACGCTGCCCATTACAGATAATTACACGGCGTTAACACTGCCCATTACAGATAAATACATGGCGTTAACACTGCCCATTACAGATAAATACATGGCGTTAACGCTGCCCATTACAGATAATTACACGGCGTTAACACTGCCCATTACAGATAAATACACAGCGTTAACACTGCCGATTGCAGATATATACACGCTGTTAACACTGCCCGTTACAGATAAATACGCAGCATTAACGCTGCCGATTACAGATAAATACACAGCGTTAACACTGCCCATTACAGATAAATACATGGCGTTAACACTGCCCATTACAGATAAATACACAGCGTTAACACTGCCGATTGCAGATATATACACGCTGTTAACACTGCCCGTTACAGATAAATACGCAGCATTAACGCTGCCGATTACAGATAAATACATGGCGTTAACACTGCCCATTACAGATAAATACACGGCGTTAACACTGCCCATTACAGATAACATTGGGCGGCACGGTAGCACAGTGGTTAGCACTGCTGCTTCACAGCTCCAGGGTCCTGGGTTCGATTCCCGGCTCGGGTCACTGTCTGTGTGGAGTTTGCACATTCTCCTCGTGTCTGCGTGGGTTTCCTCCGGGTGCTCCGGTTTCCTCCCACAGTCCAAAGATGTGCGGGTTAGGTTGATTGGCCAGGTTAGAAATTGCCCCTTAGAGTCCTGAGATGCGTAGGTTAGAGGGCTTAGCGGGTAAATATGTGGGGGTAGGGCCTGGGTGGGATTGTGGTCGGTGCAGACTCGATGGGCCGAATGGCCTCCTTCTGCACTGTCGGGTTTCTATGATTACAGATAAATACATGGCGTTAACACTGCCCATTACAGATAAATACACAGCGTTAACACTGCCGATTGCAGATATATACACGGTGTTAACACTGCCCGTTACAGATAAATACGCAGCATTAACGCTGCCGATTACAGATAAATACATGGCGTTAACACTGCCCATTACAGATAAATACACGGCGTTAACGCTGCCCATTACAGATAAATGCACGGCGTTAACGCTGCCCGTTGCAGATAAATACACAGCGTTAACACTGCCCGTTGCAGATAAATACACAGCGTTAACACTGCCCGTTACAGATAAATACACAGTGTTAACACTGTCCATTACAGATAAATACACGGCGTTAAAGCTGCCCATTACAGATAAATACACAGCATTAACGCTGCCCATAACAGATAAATACACAGCGTGAACGCTGCCCGTTACAGATAAATACACGGTGTCAACACTGCCCATTACAGATAAATACACGGCGTTAACGCTGCCCGTTACAGATAAATACACAGCGTTAACGCTGCCCATTACAGATTAATACACAGCGTTAACGCTGCCCATTACAGATAAATACACAGCGTTAACGCTGCCCGTTACAGATAAATACACGGCGTCAACACTGTCCATTGCAGATAAATACATGGTGTTAACACTGCCCATTACAGATAAATACACGGCGTCAACACTGCCCATTACAGATAAATACACGGCGTCAACACTGCCCGTTACAGATAAATACACGGCGTCAACACTGCCCGTTACAGATAAATACACGGCGTTAACACTGTCCATTACAGATAAATACACGGCGTTAACACTGCCCATTACAGATAAATACACGGCGTCAACACTGCCCATTACAGATAAATACACGGCGTCAACACTGCCCGTTACAGATAAATACACGGCGTCAACACTGCCCGTTACAGATAAATACACGGAGTTAACACTGTCCATTACAGATAAATACACGGCGTTAACACTGTCCATTACAGATAAATACACGGCATTAACACTGCCCGTTACAGATAAATACACGGCGTTAACGCTGCCCGTTACAGATAAATACACGGCGTTAACGCTGCCCATTACAGATAAATACACGGCGTTAACGCTGCCCATTACAGATAAATACACGGCGTTAACGCTGCCCGTTACAGATAAATACACAGCGTTAACGCTGCCCGTTACAGATAAATACACAGTGTTAACGCTGCCCATTACAGATAAATACACAGCGTTAACGCTGCCCATTACAGATAAATACACGGCGTCAACACTGTCCATTGCAGATAAATACACGGTGTTAACACTGCCCATTTCAGATAAATACAGGGCGTTAACGCTGCCCATTACAGATAAATACACTGCGTCAACACTGCCCGTTACAGATAAATACACGGCGTCAACACTGCCCATTACAGATAAATACACGGCGTTAACACTGTCCATTACAGATAAATACACGGCGTTAACACTGCCCATTACAGATAAATATACAACGTTAACACTGCCCATTACAGATAAATACACGGCGTCAACACTGCCCGTTACAGATAAATACACAGCGTTAACACTGCCCATTACAGATAAATACACAGCGTTAACGCTGCCCATTACAGATAAATACACAGCGTTAACACTGCCCATTACAGATAAATACACAGCGTTAACACTGCCCATTACAGATAAATACACAGCGTTAACGCTGCCCATTACAGATAAATACACAGCGTTAACATTGTCCATTACAGATAAATACACAGCGTTAACATTGTCCATTACAGGTAAATACACGGCGTTGACACTGTCCATTACAGATAAATACACGGCGTTAACACTGCCGATTACAGCTAAATACACGGCGTTAACACTGCCCAATACAGATAAATACACGGCGTTAACACTGTCCATTACAGATAAATACACAGCGTGAACACTGCCCATTACAGATAAATACACGGCGTTGACGCTGCCCATTACAGATAAATACACGGCGTCAACACTGCCCGTTACAGATAAATACACGGTGTTAACATTGTCCATTACAGATAAATACACAGCGTTAACGCTGCCCATTACAGATAAATACACGGCATTAACACTGCCCGTTACAGATAAATACACGGCGTTAACACTGCCCATTACAGATAAATACACGGCGTTAACGCTGCCCGTTACAGATAAATACACAGCGTTAACGCTGCCCATTACAGATAAATACACAGCGCTAACGCTGCCCATTACAGATAAATACACGGCGTCAACACTGTCCATTGCAGATAAATACACGGCGTTAACACTGCCCATTACAGATAAATACAGGACGTTAACGATGCCCATTACAGATAAATACACTGCGTCAACACTGCCCATTACAGATAAATACACGGCGTCAACACTGCCCGTTACAGATAAATACACGGCGTTAACACTGTCCATTACAGATAAATACACGGCGTTAACACTGCCCATTACAGATAAATTCACAGCGTTAACACTGCCCATTACAGATAAATACACGGCGTCAACACTGCCCGTTACAGATAAATACACGGCGTTAACACTGTCCATTACAGATAAATGCACGGCGTTAACACTGCCCATTACAGATAAATACACAGCGTTAACACTGCCCATTACAGATAAATACACGGCGTTGACGCTGCCCATTACAGATAAATACACAGCGTTAACACTGCCCATTACAGATAAATACACAGCGTTAACGCTGCCCATTACAGATAAATACACAGCGTTAACACTGCCCATTACAGATAAATACACAGCGTTAACACTGCCCATTACAGATAAATACACGGCGTTAACGCTGCCCATTACAGATAAATACACGGCGTTAACACTGCCCATTACAGATAAATACATGGCGTTAACACTGCCCATTACAGATAAATACACAGCGTTAACACTGCCGATTGCAGATCTTTACACGGTGTTAACACTGCCCGTTACAGATAAATACGCAGCATTAACGCTGCCGATTACAGATAAATACATGGCGTTAACACTGCCCATTACAGATAAATACACGGCGTTAACGCTGCCCATTACAGATAAATGCACGGCGTTAACGCTGCCCATTACAGATAAATACACGGCGTTAACACTGCCCGTTACAGATAAATACACAGCGTTAACACTGCCCGTTACAGATAAATACACAGCGTTAACACTGCCCGTTACAGATAAATACACAGCGTTAACACTGCCCATTACAGATAAATACACAGCGTTAACGCTGCCCATTACAGATAAATACACGGCGTTAACACTGCCCGTTACAGATAAATACACAGCGGTAACACTGCCCATTACAGATAAATACACGGCGTTAACTCAGCCCGTTACAGATAAATACACAGCATTAACACTGCCCATTACAGATAAATACACAGCGTTAGCACTGCCCATTACAGATAAATACACGGCGTTAACACTGCCCGTTACAGATAAATACACAGCGTTAACACTGCCCATTACAGATAAATACACGGCGTTAACACAGCCCGTTACAGATAAATACACAGCAATAACACTGCCCGTTGCAGATAAATGCACAGCGTTAACGCTGCCCATTACAGATAAATACACGGCATTAACACTGCCCGTTGCAGATAAATACACAGCGTTAACGCTGCCCATTACAGATAAATACACGGCGTTAACACTGCCCGTTACAGATAAATACACAGCGTTAACACTGCCCATTACAGATAAATACACGGCGTTAACCCAGCCCGTTACAGATAAATACACAGCGTTAACGCTGCCCATTACAGATAAATACACAGCGATAATGCTGCCCATTACAGATAAATACACAGCGTTAACGCTGCCCATTGCAGATGAATACACAGCGTTAACACTGCCCGTTACAGATAAATACACAGCGTTAACACTGCCCGTTGCAGATAAATACACAGCGTTAACACTGCCCGTTCCAGATAAATACACAGCGTTAACACTGCCCGTTCCAGATAAATACACAGCGTTAACACTGCCCGTTACAGATAAATACACAGCGTTAACACTGCCCGTTACAGATAAATACACAGCGTTAACACTGCCCATTACAGATAAATACACGGCGTTAACCCAGCCCGTTACAGATAAATACACAGCATTAACACTGCCCATTACAGATAAATACACAGCGTTAACACTGCCCATTACAGATAAATACACGGCATTAACACAGCCCATTACAGATAAATACACAGCGTTAACACTGCCCATTACAGATAAATACACGGCGTTGACGCTGCCCATTACAGATAAATACACAGCGTTAACACTGCCCATTACAGATGAATACACGGCGTTAACGCTGCCCATTACAGATAAATACACAGCGTTAACACTGCCCATTACAGATAAATACACGGCGTGAACGCTGCCCATTACAGATAAATACACGGCGTTAACGCTGCCCATTACAGATAAATACACGGCGTTAACGCTGCCCATTACAGATAAATACACGGCGTTAACGCTGCCCATTACAGATAATTACACGGCGTTAACACTGCCCATTACAGATAAATACATGGCGTTAACACTGCCCATTACAGATAAATACACAGCGTTAACACTGCCGATTGCAGATATATACACGCTGTTAACACTGCCCGTTACAGATAAATACGCAGCATTAACGCTGCCGATTACAGATAAATACATGGCGTTAACACTGCCCATTACAGATAAATACACGGCGCTAACGCTGCCCATTACAGATAAATACACGGCGTTAACACTGCCCGTTACAGATAAATACACGGCGTTAACACTGTCCATTACAGATAAATACACGGCGTTAACACTGCCCATTACAGATAAATACACAGCGTTAACACTGCCCATTACAGATAAATACACGGCGTTGACGCTGCCCATTACAGATAAATACACAGCGTTAACACTGCCCATTACAGATAAATACACAGCGTTAACGCTGCCCATTACAGATAAATACACAGCGTTAACACTGCCCATTACAGATAAATACACAGCGTTAACACTGCCCATACAGATAAATACACGGCGTTAACGCTGCCCATTACAGATAAATACAAGGCGTTAACGCTGCCCATTACAGATAAATACACGGCGTTAACACTGCCCATTACAGATAAATACATGGCGTTAACACTGCCCATTACAGATAAATACACAGCGTTAACACTGCCGATTGCAGATATATACACGGTGTTAACACTGCCCGTTACAGATAAATACGCAGCATTAACGCTGCCGATTACAGATAAATACATGGCGTTAACACTGCCCATTACAGATAAATACACGGCGTTAACGCTGCCCATTACAGATAAATGCACGGCGTTAACGCTGCCCGTTGCAGATAAATACACAGCGTTAACACTGCCCGTTGCAGATAAATACACAGCGTTAACACTGCCCGTTACAGATAAATACACAGTGTTAACACTGTCCATTACAGATAAATACACGGCGTTAACGCTGCCCATTACAGATAAATACACAGCATTAACGCTGCCCATAACAGATAAATACACAGCGTGAACGCTGCCCGTTACAGATAAATACACGGTGTCAACACTGCCCATTACAGATAAATACACGGCGTTAACGCTGCCCGTTACAGATAAATACACAGCGTTAACGCTGCCCATTACAGATTAATACACAGCGTTAACGCTGCCCATTACAGATAAATACACAGCGTTAACGCTGCCCGTTACAGATAAATACACGGCGTCAACACTGTCCATTGCAGATAAATACATGGTGTTAACACTGCCCATTACAGATAAATACACGGCGTCAACACTGCCCGTTACAGATAAATACACAGCGTTAACGCTGCCCATTACAGATAAATACACGGCGTCAACACTGCCCATTACAGATAAATACACGGCGTCAACACTGCCCGTTACAGATAAATACACGGCGTCAACACTGCCCATTACAGATAAATACACGGCGTCAACACTGCCCGTTACAGATAAATACACGGCGTCAACACTGCCCGTTACAGATAAATACACGGCGTTAACACTGTCCATTACAGATAAATACACGGCGTTAACACTGCCCATTACAGATAAATACACGGCGTCAACACTGCCCATTACAGATAAATACACGGCGTCAACACTGCCCGTTACAGATAAATACACGGCGTCAACACTGCCCGTTACAGATAAATACACGGAGTTAACACTGTCCATTACAGATAAATACACGGCGTTAACACTGTCCATTACAGATAAATACACGGCATTAACACTGCCCGTTACAGATAAATACACGGCGTTAACGCTGCCCGTTACAGATAAATACACGGCGTTAACGCTGCCCATTACAGATAAATACACGGCGTTAACGCTGCCCATTACAGATAAATACACGGCGTTAACGCTGCCCGTTACAGATAAATACACAGCGTTAACGCTGCCCGTTACAGATAAATACACAGTGTTAACGCTGCCCATTACAGATAAATACACAGCGTTAACGCTGCCCATTACAGATAAATACACGGCGTCAACACTGTCCATTGCAGATAAATACACGGTGTTAACACTGCCCATTTCAGATAAATACAGGGCGTTAACGCTGCCCATTACAGATAAATACACTGCGACAACACTGCCCGTTACAGATAAATACACGGCGTCAACACTGCCCATTACAGATAAATACACGGCGTTAACACTGTCCATTACAGATAAATACACGGCGTTAACACTGCCCATTACAGATAAATATACAACGTTAACACTGCCCATTACAGATAAATACACGGCGTCAACACTGCCCGTTACAGATAAATACACAGCGTTAACACTGCCCATTACAGATAAATACACAGCGTTAACGCTGCCCATTACAGATAAATACACAGCGTTAACACTGCCCATTACAGATAAATACACAGCGTTAACACTGCCCATTACAGATAAATACACAGCGTTAACGCTGCCCATTACAGATAAATACACAGCGTTAACATTGTCCATTACAGATAAATACACAGCGTTAACATTGTCCATTACAGGTAAATACACGGCGTTGACACTGTCCATTACAGATAAATACACGGCGTTAACACTGCCGATTACAGCTAAATACACGGCGTTAACACTGCCCAATACAGATAAATACACGGCGTTAACACTGTCCATTACAGATAAATACACAGCGTTAACACTGCCCATTACAGATAAATACACGGCGTTGACGCTGCCCATTACAGATAAATACACGGCGTCAACACTGCCCGTTACAGATAAATACACGGTGTTAACATTGTCCATTACAGATAAATACACAGCGTTAACGCTGCCCATTACAGATAAATACACGGCATTAACACTGCCCGTTACAGATAAATACACGGCGTTAACACTGCCCATTACAGATAAATACACGGCGTTAACGCTGCCCGTTACAGATAAATACACAGCGTTAACGCTGCCCATTACAGATAAATACACAGCGTTAACGCTGCCCATTACAGATAAATACACGGCGTCAACACTGTCCATTGCAGATAAATACACGGCGTTAACACTGCCCATTACAGATAAATACAGGACGTTAACGATGCCCATTACAGATAAATACACTGCGTCAACACTGCCCATTACAGATAAATACACGGCGTCAACACTGCCCGTTACAGATAAATACACGGCGTTAACACTGTCCATTACAGATAAATACACGGCGTTAACACTGCCCATTACAGATAAATTCACAGCGTTAACACTGCCCATTACAGATAAATACACGGCGTCAACACTGCCCGTTACAGATAAATACACGGCGTTAACACTGTCCATTACAGATAAATGCACGGCGTTAACACTGCCCATTACAGATAAATACACAGCGTTAACACTGCCCATTACAGATAAATACACGGCGTTGACGCTGCCCATTACAGATAAATACACAGCGTTAACACTGCCCATTACAGATAAATACACAGCGTTAACGCTGCCCATTACAGATAAATACACAGCGTTAACACTGCCCATTACAGATAAATACACAGCGTTAACACTGCCCATTACAGATAAATACACGGCGTTAACGCTGCCCATTACAGATAAATACACGGCGTTAACACTGCCCATTACAGATAAATACATGGCGTTAACACTGCCCATTACAGATAAATACACAGCGTTAACACTGCCGATTGCAGATCTTTACACGGTGTTAACACTGCCCGTTACAGATAAATACGCAGCATTAACGCTGCCGATTACAGATAAATACATGGCGTTAACACTGCCCATTACAGATAAATACACGGCGTTAACGCTGCCCATTACAGATAAATGCACGGCGTTAACGCTGCCCATTACAGATAAATACACGGCGTTAACACTGCCCGTTACAGATAAATACACAGCGTTAACACTGCCCGTTACAGATAAATACACAGCGTTAACACTGCCCGTTACAGATAAATACACAGCGTTAACACTGCCCATTACAGATAAATACACAGCGTTAACGCTGCCCATTACAGATAAATACACGGCGTTAACACTGCCCGTTACAGATAAATACACAGCGGTAACACTGCCCATTACAGATAAATACACGGCGTTAACTCAGCCCGTTACAGATAAATACACAGCATTAACACTGCCCATTACAGATAAATACACAGCGTTAACACTGCCCATTACAGATAAATACACGGCGTTAACACTGCCCGTTACAGATAAATACACAGCGTTAACACTGCCCATTACAGATAAATACACGGCGTTAACACAGCCCGTTACAGATAAATACACAGCAATAACACTGCCCGTTGCAGATAAATGCACAGCGTTAACGCTGCCCATTACAGATAAATACACGGCATTAACACTGCCCGTTGCAGATAAATACACAGCGTTAACGCTGCCCATTACAGATAAATACACGGCGTTAACACTGCCCGTTACAGATAAATACACAGCGTTAACACTGCCCATTACAGATAAATACACGGCGTTAACCCAGCCCGTTACAGATAAATACACAGCGTTAACACTGCTCATTACAGATAAATACACGGCGTTAACACTGCCCGTTACAGATAAATACACAGCGTTAACGCTGCCCATTACAGATAAATACACGGCGTTAACGCTGCCCATTACAGATAAATACACGGCGTTAACGCTGCCCATTACAGATAATTACACGGCGTTAACACTGCCCATTACAGATAAATACATGGCGTTAACACTGCCCATTACAGATAAATACATGGCGTTAACGCTGCCCATTACAGATAATTACACGGCGTTAACACTGCCCATTACAGATAAATACACAGCGTTAACACTGCCGATTGCAGATATATACACGCTGTTAACACTGCCCGTTACAGATAAATACGCAGCATTAACGCTGCCGATTACAGATAAATACACAGCGTTAACACTGCCCATTACAGATAAATACATGGCGTTAACACTGCCCATTACAGATAAATACACAGCGTTAACACTGCCGATTGCAGATATATACACGCTGTTAACACTGCCCGTTACAGATAAATACGCAGCATTAACGCTGCCGATTACAGATAAATACATGGCGTTAACACTGCCCATTACAGATAAATACACGGCGTTAACACTGCCCATTACAGATAACATTGGGCGGCACGGTAGCACAGTGGTTAGCACTGCTGCTTCACAGCTCCAGGGTCCTGGGTTCGATTCCCGGCTCGGGTCACTGTCTGTGTGGAGTTTGCACATTCTCCTCGTGTCTGCGTGGGTTTCCTCCGGGTGCTCCGGTTTCCTCCCACAGTCCAAAGATGTGCGGGTTAGGTTGATTGGCCAGGTTAGAAATTGCCCCTTAGAGTCCTGAGATGCGTAGGTTAGAGGGCTTAGCGGGTAAATATGTGGGGGTAGGGCCTGGGTGGGATTGTGGTCGGTGCAGACTCGATGGGCCGAATGGCCTCCTTCTGCACTGTCGGGTTTCTATGATTACAGATAAATACATGGCGTTAACACTGCCCATTACAGATAAATACACAGCGTTAACACTGCCGATTGCAGATATATACACGGTGTTAACACTGCCCGTTACAGATAAATACGCAGCATTAACGCTGCCGATTACAGATAAATACATGGCGTTAACACTGCCCATTACAGATAAATACACGGCGTTAACGCTGCCCATTACAGATAAATGCACGGCGTTAACGCTGCCCGTTGCAGATAAATACACAGCGTTAACACTGCCCGTTGCAGATAAATACACAGCGTTAACACTGCCCGTTACAGATAAATACACAGTGTTAACACTGTCCATTACAGATAAATACACGGCGTTAAAGCTGCCCATTACAGATAAATACACAGCATTAACGCTGCCCATAACAGATAAATACACAGCGTGAACGCTGCCCGTTACAGATAAATACACGGTGTCAACACTGCCCATTACAGATAAATACACGGCGTTAACGCTGCCCGTTACAGATAAATACACAGCGTTAACGCTGCCCATTACAGATTAATACACAGCGTTAACGCTGCCCATTACAGATAAATACACAGCGTTAACGCTGCCCGTTACAGATAAATACACGGCGTCAACACTGTCCATTGCAGATAAATACATGGTGTTAACACTGCCCATTACAGATAAATACACGGCGTCAACACTGCCCATTACAGATAAATACACGGCGTCAACACTGCCCGTTACAGATAAATACACGGCGTCAACACTGCCCGTTACAGATAAATACACGGCGTTAACACTGTCCATTACAGATAAATACACGGCGTTAACACTGCCCATTACAGATAAATACACGGCGTCAACACTGCCCATTACAGATAAATACACGGCGTCAACACTGCCCGTTACAGATAAATACACGGCGTCAACACTGCCCGTTACAGATAAATACACGGAGTTAACACTGTCCATTACAGATAAATACACGGCGTTAACACTGTCCATTACAGATAAATACACGGCATTAACACTGCCCGTTACAGATAAATACACGGCGTTAACGCTGCCCGTTACAGATAAATACACGGCGTTAACGCTGCCCATTACAGATAAATACACGGCGTTAACGCTGCCCATTACAGATAAATACACGGCGTTAACGCTGCCCATTACAGATAAATACACAGCGTTAACGCTGCCCGTTACAGATAAATACACAGTGTTAACGCTGCCCATTACAGATAAATACACAGCGTTAACGCTGCCCATTACAGATAAATACACGGCGTCAACACTGTCCATTGCAGATAAATACACGGTGTTAACACTGCCCATTTCAGATAAATACAGGGCGTTAACGCTGCCCATTACAGATAAATACACTGCGTCAACACTGCCCGTTACAGATAAATACACGGCGTCAACACTGCCCATTACAGATAAATACACGGCGTTAACACTGTCCATTACAGATAAATACACGGCGTTAACACTGCCCATTACAGATAAATATACAACGTTAACACTGCCCATTACAGATAAATACACGGCGTCAACACTGCCCGTTACAGATAAATACACAGCGTTAACACTGCCCATTACAGATAAATACACAGCGTTAACGCTGCCCATTACAGATAAATACACAGCGTTAACACTGCCCATTACAGATAAATACACAGCGTTAACACTGCCCATTACAGATAAATACACAGCGTTAACGCTGCCCATTACAGATAAATACACAGCGTTAACATTGTCCATTACAGATAAATACACAGCGTTAACATTGTCCATTACAGGTAAATACACGGCGTTGACACTGTCCATTACAGATAAATACACGGCGTTAACACTGCCGATTACAGCTAAATACACGGCGTTAACACTGCCCAATACAGATAAATACACGGCGTTAACACTGTCCATTACAGATAAATACACAGCGTGAACACTGCCCATTACAGATAAATACACGGCGTTGACGCTGCCCATTACAGATAAATACACGGCGTCAACACTGCCCGTTACAGATAAATACACGGTGTTAACATTGTCCATTACAGATAAATACACAGCGTTAACGCTGCCCATTACAGATAAATACACGGCATTAACACTGCCCGTTACAGATAAATACACGGCGTTAACACTGCCCATTACAGATAAATACACGGCGTTAACGCTGCCCGTTACAGATAAATACACAGCGTTAACGCTGCCCATTACAGATAAATACACAGCGCTAACGCTGCCCATTACAGATAAATACACGGCGTCAACACTGTCCATTGCAGATAAATACACGGCGTTAACACTGCCCATTACAGATAAATACAGGACGTTAACGATGCCCATTACAGATAAATACACTGCGTCAACACTGCCCATTACAGATAAATACACGGCGTCAACACTGCCCGTTACAGATAAATACACGGCGTTAACACTGTCCATTACAGATAAATACACGGCGTTAACACTGCCCATTACAGATAAATTCACAGCGTTAACACTGCCCATTACAGATAAATACACGGCGTCAACACTGCCCGTTACAGATAAATACACGGCGTTAACACTGTCCATTACAGATAAATGCACGGCGTTAACACTGCCCATTACAGATAAATACACAGCGTTAACACTGCCCATTACAGATAAATACACGGCGTTGACGCTGCCCATTACAGATAAATACACAGCGTTAACACTGCCCATTACAGATAAATACACAGCGTTAACGCTGCCCATTACAGATAAATACACAGCGTTAACACTGCCCATTACAGATAAATACACAGCGTTAACACTGCCCATTACAGATAAATACACGGCGTTAACGCTGCCCATTACAGATAAATACACGGCGTTAACACTGCCCATTACAGATAAATACATGGCGTTAACACTGCCCATTACAGATAAATACACAGCGTTAACACTGCCGATTGCAGATCTTTACACGGTGTTAACACTGCCCGTTACAGATAAATACGCAGCATTAACGCTGCCGATTACAGATAAATACATGGCGTTAACACTGCCCATTACAGATAAATACACGGCGTTAACGCTGCCCATTACAGATAAATGCACGGCGTTAACGCTGCCCATTACAGATAAATACACGGCGTTAACACTGCCCGTTACAGATAAATACACAGCGTTAACACTGCCCGTTACAGATAAATACACAGCGTTAACACTGCCCGTTACAGATAAATACACAGCGTTAACACTGCCCATTACAGATAAATACACAGCGTTAACGCTGCCCATTACAGATAAATACACGGCGTTAACACTGCCCGTTACAGATAAATACACAGCGTTAACACTGCCCATTACAGATAAATACACGGCGTTAACACAGCCCGTTACAGATAAATACACAGCAATAACACTGCCCGTTGCAGATAAATGCACAGCGTTAACGCTGCCCATTACAGATAAATACACGGCATTAACACTGCCCGTTGCAGATAAATACACAGCGTTAACGCTGCCCATTACAGATAAATACACGGCGTTAACACTGCCCGTTACAGATAAATACACAGCGTTAACACTGCCCATTACAGATAAATACACGGCGTTAACCCAGCCCGTTACAGATAAATACACAGCGTTAACACTGCTCATTACAGATAAATACACGGCGTTAACACTGCCCGTTACAGATAAATACACAGCGTTAACACTGCCCATTACAGATAAATACACGGCGATAACACAGCCCGTTACAGATAAATACACAGCATTAACACTGCCCGTTGCAGATAAATACACAGCGTCAACGCTGCCCATTACAGATAAATACACAGCATTAACACTGCCCGTTACAGATAAATACACGGCGTTAACGCTGCCCATTACAGATAAATACACAGCGTTAACGCTGCCCATAACAGATAAATACACAGCGTTAACGCTGCCCGTTACAGATAAATACACGGTGTCAACAATGCCCATTACAGATAAATACACGGCGTTAACGCTGCCCGCTACAGATAAATACACAGCGTTAACGCTGCCCATTACAGATAAATACACAGCGTTAACGCTGCCCATTACAGATAAATACACAGCGTTAACGCTGCCCGTTACAGATAAATACACGGCGTCAACACTGTCCATTGCAGATAAATACACGGTGTTAACACTGCCCATTACAGATAAATACACGGCGTCAAAACTGCCCATTACAGATAAATACACGGCGTCAACACTGCCCGTTACAGATAAATACACGGCGTCAACACTGCCCGTTACAGATAAATACACGACGTTAACACTGTCCATTACAGATAAATACACGGCGTTAACACTGCCCATTACAGATAAATACACAGCGTTAACACTGCCCATTACAGATAAATACACGGCATTAACACTGCCCGTTACAGATAAATACACGGCGTTAACGCTGCCCATTACAGATAAATACACAGCGTTAACGATGCCCATTACAGATAAATACACGGCGTTAACACTGCCCATTACAGATAAATACACGGCGTTAACGCTGCCCGTTACAGATAAATACACAGCGTTAACGCTGCCCATTACAGATAAATACACAGCGTTAACGCTGCCCATTACAGATAAATACACAGCGTTAACGCTGCCCATTACAGATAAATACACGGCGTCAACACTGTCCATTGCAGATAAATACACGGTGTTAACACTGCCCATTACAGATAAATACAGGGCGTTAACGCTGCCCATTACAGATAAATACACTGCGTCAACACTGACGGTACAGATAAATACACGGCGTCAACACTGCCCATTACAGATAAATACACGGCGTTAACACTGTCCATTACAGATAAATACACGGCGTTAACACTGCCCATTACAGATAAATATACAACGTTAACACTGCCCATTACAGATAAATACACGGCGTCAACACTGCCCGTTACAGATAAATACACAGCGTTAACACTGCCCGTTACAGATAAATACACAGCGTTAACGCTGCCCATTACAGATAAATACACAGCGTTAACACTGCCCATTACAGATAAATACACAGCGTTAACACTGCCCATTACAGATAAATACACGGCGTTAACGCTGCCCATTACAGATAAATACACAGCGTTAACACTGCCCATTACAGATAAATACACGGCGTTAACATTGTCCATTACAGATAAATACACAGCGTTAACATTGTCCATTAGAGATAAATACACGGCGTTAACACTGTCCATTACAGATAAATACACGGCGTTAACACTGCCCATTAGAGATAAATACACGGCGTTAACACTGTCCATTACAGATAAATACACGGCGTTAACACTGCCCATTACAGATAAATACACGGCGTTAACACTGCCCAATACAGATAAATACACGGCGTCAACACTGCCCATTACAGATAAATACACGGCGTTAACACTGCCCAATACAGATAAATACACGGCGTTAACACTGTCCATTACAGATAAATACACAGCGTTAACGCTGCCCATTACAGATAAATACACGGCATTAACACTGCCCGTTACAGATAAATACACGGCGTTAACACTGCCCATTACAGATAAATACACGGCGTTAACGCTGCCTGTTACAGATAAATACACAGCGTTAATGCTGCCCATTACAGATAAATACACAGCGTTAACACTGCCCATTACAGATAAATACACGGCGTTGACGCTGCCCATTACAGATAAATACACGGCGTCAACACTGCCCGTTACAGCTAAATACACGGTGTTAACATTGTCCATTACAGATAAATACACAGCGTTAACGCTGCCCATTACAGATAAATACACGGCATTAACACTGCCCGTTACAGATAAATACACGGCGTTAACACTGCCCATTACAGATAAATACACGGCGTTAACGCTGCCCGTTTTTTGAGAAAGTGACCAAGGAGGTGGATGGGGGCAAGGCAGTGGACGTGGTATATATGGATTTTAGTAAGGCGTTTGATAAGGTTCACCATGGTAGGCTTCTGCAGAAAATGCAGATGTATGGGATTGGGGGTGATCTAGGAAATTGGATCAGGAATTGGCTAGCGGATAGGAAACAGAGGGTGGTGGTTGATAGTAAATATTCATCATGGAGTGCGGTTACAAGTGGTGTACCTCAGGGATCTGTTTTGGGGCCACTGCTGTTTGTAATATTTATTAATGATCTGGATGAGGGTATAGTTGGGTGGATTAGCAAATTTGCTGATGACACCAAAGTCGGTGGTGTGGTAGACAGTGAGGAAGGGTGTCGTAGTTTGCAGGAAGACTTAGACAGGTTGCAAAGTTGGGCCGAGAGGTGGCGGATGGAGTTTAATGCGGAGAAGTGTGAGGTAATTCACTTTGGTAGGAATAACAGATGTGTTGAGTATAGGGCTAACGGGAGGACTTTGAATAGTGTGGAGGAGCAGAGGGATCTAGGTGTATGTGTGCATAGATCCCTGAAAGTTGGGAATCAAGTAGATAAGGTTGTTAAGAAGGCATATGGTGTCTTGGCGTTTATTGGTAGGGGGATTGAATTTAGGAGTCGTAGCGTTATGTTGCAACTGTACACAACTCTGGTGCGGCCGCACTTGGAGTACTGTGTGCAGTTCTGGTCCCCACATTACAGGAAGGATGTGGAGGCTTTGGAGAGGGTGCAGAGGAGGTTTACCAGGATGTTGCCTGGTATGGAGGGGAGATCCTATGAGGAGAGGCTGAGGGATTTGGGATTGTTTTCGCTGGAAAGGCGGCGGCTAAGAGGGGATCGTATTGAAACATATAAGATGATTAGAGGTTTAGATAGGGTGGATAGTGATAGCCTTTTTCCTCTGATGGAGAAATCCAGCACGAGGGGGCATGGCTTTAAATTGAGGGGGGGTAGTTATAGAACCGATGTCAGGGGTAGGTTCTTTACCCAGAGGGTGGTGAGGGATTGGAATGCCCTGCCAGCATCAGTAGTAAATGCGCCTAGTTTGGGGGCGTTTAAGAGATCCGTAGATAGGTTCATGGACGAAAAGAAATTGGTTTAGGTTGGAGGGTCACAGTTTTTTTTTTAACTGGTCGGTGCAACATCGTGGGCCGAAGGGCCTGTTCTGCGCTGTAATGTTCTATGTTCTATGTTACAGATAAATACACAGCGTTAACGCTGCCCATTACAGATAAATACACAGCGTTAACGCTGCCCATTACAGATAAATACACGGCGTCAACACTGTCCATTGCAGATAAATACACGGTGTTAACACTGCCCATTACAGATAAATACAGGGCGTTAACGCTGCCCATTACAGATAAATACACTGCGACAACACTGCCCGTTACAGATAAATACACGGCGTCAACACTGCCCGTTACAGATAAATACATGTCGTTAACACTGTCCATTACAGATAAATACACGGCGCTAACACTGCCCATTACAGATAAATACACAGCGTTAACACTGCCCATTACAGATAAATACACGGCGTCAACACTGCCCGTTACAGATAAATACACGGCGTCAACACTGTCCATTACAGATAAATACACGGCGTTAACACTTCCCATTACAGATAAATACACAGCGTTAACACTGCCCATTACAGATAAATACACGGCGTTGACGCTGCCCATTACAAATAAATACACAGCGTTAACACTGCCCATTACAGTTAAATACACAGCGTTAACGCTGCCCATTGCAGATAAATACCCAGCGTTAACACTGCCCATTACAGATAAATACACAGCGTTAACGCTGCCCATTACAGATAAATACACAGCGTTAACACTGCCCGTTGCAGATAAATACACAGCGTTAACACTGCCCATTACAGATAAATACACGGCGTTAACGCTGCCCATTACAGATAAATACACAGCATTAACGCTGCCCATAACAGATAAATACACAGCGTTAACGCTGCCCGTTACAGATAAATACACGGTGTCAACACTGCCCATTACAGATAAATACACGGCGTTAACGCTGCCCGTTACAGATAAATACACAGCGTTAACGCTGCCCATTACAGATAAATACACAGCGTTAACGCTGCCCATTACAGATAAATACACAGCGTTAACGCTGCCCGTTACAGATAAATACACGGCGTCAACACTGTCCATTGCAGATAAATACATGGTGTTAACACTGCCCATTACAGATAAATACACGGCGTCAACACTGCCCATTACAGATAAATACACGGCGTCAACACTGCCCGTTACAGATAAATACACGGCGTCAACACTGCCCGTTACAGATAAATACACGGCGTTAACACTGTCCATTACAGATAAATACACGGCGTTAACACTGCCCATTACAGATAAATACACGGCGTCAACACTGCCCATTACAGATAAATACACGGCGTCAACACTGCCCGTTACAGATAAATACACGGCGTCAACACTGCCCGTTACAGATAAATACACGGCGTTAACACTGTCCATTACAGATAAATACACGGCGTTAACACTGCCCATTACAGATAAATACACGGCATTAACACTGCCCGTTACAGATAAATACACGGCGTTAACGCTGCCCATTACAGATAAATACACAGCGTTAACGCTGCCCATTACAGATAAATACACGGCGTTAACACTGCCCATTACAGATAAATACACGGCGTTAACGCTGCCCGTTACAGATAAATACACAGCGTTAACGCTGCCCGTTACAGATAAATACACAGCGTTAACGCTGCCCGTTACAGATAAATACACAGTGTTAACGCTGCCCATTACAGATAAATACACAGCGTTAACGCTGCCCATTACAGATAAATACACGGCGTCAACACTGTCCATTGCAGATAAATACACGGTGTTAACACTGCCCATTACAGATAAATACAGGGCGTTAACGCTGCCCATTACAGATAAATACACTGCGTCAACACTGCCCGTTACAGATAAATACACGGCGTCAACACTGCCCATTACAGATAAATACACGGCGTTAACACTGTCCATTACAGATAAATAGACGGCGTTAACACTGCCCATTACAGATAAATATACAACGTTAACACTGCCCATTACAGATAAATACACGGCGTCAACACTGCCCGTTACAGATAAATACACAGCGTTAACACTGCCCATTACAGATAAATACACAGCGTTAACGCTGCCCATTACAGATAAATACACAGCGTTAACACTGCCCATTACAGATAAATACACAGCGTTAACACTGCCCATTACAGATAAATACACAGCGTTAACTCTGCCCATTACAGATAAATACACAGCGTTAACATTGTCCATTACAGATAAATGCACAGCGTTAACATTGTCCATTACAGATAAATACACGGCGTTGACACTGTCCATTACAGATAAATACACGGCGTTAACACTGCCGATTACAGACAAATACACGGCGTTAACACTGCCCAATACAGATAAATACACGGCGTTAACACTGTCCATTACAGATAAATACACAGCGTTAACACTGCCCATTACAGATAAATACACGGCGTTGACGCTGCCCATTACAGATAAATACACGGCGTTAACGCTGCCCATTACAGATAAATACACAGCGTTAACGCTGCCCATTACAGATAAATACACGGCGTTAACACTGCCCATTACAGATAAATACACGGCGTTAACGCTGCCCGTTACAGATAAATACACAGCGTTAACACTGCCCGTTACAGATAAATACACAGCGTTAACGCTGCCCGTTACAGATAAATACACAGTGTTAACGCTGCCCATTACAGATAAATACACAGCGTTAACGCTGCCCATTACAGATAAATACACGGCGTCAACACTGTCCATTGCAGATAAATACACGGTGTTAACACTGCCCATTACAGATAAATACAGGGCGTTAACGCTGCCCATTACAGATAAATACACTGCGTCAACACTGCCCGTTACAGATAAATACACGGCGTCAACACTGCCCATTACAGATAAATACACGGCGTTAACACTGTCCATTACAGATAAATACACGGCGTTAACACTGCCCATTACAGATAAATATACAACGTTAACACTGCCCATTACAGATAAATACACGGCGTCAACACTGCCCGTTACAGATAAATACACAGCGTTAACATTGTCCATTACAGATAAATACACAGCGTTAACATTGTCCATTACAGATACATACACGGCGTTGACACTGTCCATTACAGATAAATACACGGCGTTAACACTGCCGATTACAGATAAATACACGGCGTTAACACTGCCCAATACAGATAAATACACGGCGTTAACACTGTCCATTACAGATAAATACACAGCGTTAACACTGCCCATTACAGATAAATACACGGCGTTGACGCTGCCCATTACAGATAAATACACGGCGTCAACACTGCCCGTTACAGATAAATACACGGTGTTAACATTGTCCATTACAGATAAATACACAGCGTTAACGCTGCCCATTACAGATAAATACACGGCATTAACACTGCCCGTTACAGATAAATACACGGCGTTAACACTGCCCATTACAGATAAATACACGGCGTTAACGCTGCCCGTTACAGATAAATACACAGCGTTAACGCTGCCCATTACAGATAAATACACAGCGTTAACGCTGCCCATTACAGATAAATACACGGCGTCAACACTGTCCATTGCAGATAAATACACGGCGTTAACACTGCCCATTACAGATAAATACAGGGCGTTAACGCTGTCCATTACAGATAAATACACTGCGTCAACACTGCCCATTACAGATAAATACACGGCGTCAACACTGCCCGTTACAGATAAATACACGGCGTTAACACTGTCCATTACAGATAAATACACGGCGTTAACACTGCCCATTTCAGATAAATACACAGCGTTAACACTGCCCATTACAGATAAATACACGGCGCCAACACTGCCCATTACAGATAAATACACAGCGTTAACACTGCCCATTACAGATAAATACACGGCGTTGACGCTGCCCATTACAGATAAATACACAGCGTTAACACTGCCCATTACAGATAAATACACAGCGTTAACGCTGCCCATTACAGATAAATACACAGCGTTAACACTGCCCATTACAGATAAATACACAGCGTTAACACTGCCCATTACAGATAAATACACGGCGTTAACGCTGCCCATTACAGATAAATACACGGCGTTAACACTGCCCATTACAGATAAATACATGGCGTTAACACTGCCCATTACAGATAAATACACAGCGTTAACACTGCCGATTGCAGATATATACACGGTGTTAACACTGCCCGTTACAGATAAATACGCAGCATTAACACTGCCCGTTACAGATAAATACGCAGCATTAACGCTGCCGATTACAGATAAATACATGGCGTTAACACTGCCCATTACAGATAAATACACGGCGTTTATGCTGCCCATTACAGATAAATGCACGGCGTTAACGCTGCCCATTACAGATAAATACACGGCGTTAACACTGCCCGTTACAGATAAATACACAGCGTTAACACTGCCCGTTACAGATAAATACACAGCGTTAACACTGCCCGTTACAGATAAATACACAGCGTTAACACTGCCCATTACAGATAAATACACAGCGTTAACGCTGCCCATTACAGATAAATACACGGCGTTAACACTGCCCGTTACAGATAAATACACAGCGGTAACACTGCCCATTACAGATAAATACACGGCGTTAACCCAGCCCGTTACAGAAAAATACACAGCATTAACACTGCCCATTACAGATAAATACACAGCGTTAACACTGCCCATTACAGATAAATACACGGCGTTAACACTGCCCGTTACAGATAAATACACAGCGTTAACACTGCCCATTACAGATAAATACACGGCGTTAACACAGCCCGTTACAGATAAATACACAGCAATAACACTGCCCGTTGCAGATAAATACACAGCGTTAACGCTGCCCATTACAGATAAATACACGGCATTAACACTGCCCGTTGCAGATAAATACACAACGTTAACGCTGCCCATTACAGATAAATACACGGCGTTAACACTGCCCGTTACAGATAAATACACAGCGTTAACACTGCCCATTACAGATAAATACACGGCGTTAACCCAGCCCGTTACAGATAAATACACAGCATTAACACTGCCCATTACAGATAAATACACAGCGTTAACACTGCTCATTACAGATAAATACACGGCGTTAACACTGCCCGTTACAGATAAATACACAGCGTTAACACTGCCCATTACAGATAAATACACGGCGTTAACACTGCCCATTACAGATAAATACACAGCGTTAACACTGCCCATTACAGATAAATACACGGCATTAACACTGCCCGTTACAGATAAATACACGGCGTTAACGCTGCCCATTACAGATAAATACACAGCGTTAACGATGCCCATTACAGATGAATACACGGCGTTAACACTGCCCATTACAGATAAATACACGGCGTTAACGCTGCCCGTTACAGATAAATACACAGCGTTAACGCTGCCCATTACAGATAAATACACAGCGTTAACGCTGCCCATTACAGATAAATACACAGCGTTAACGCTGCCCATTACAGATAAATACACGGCGTCAACACTGTCCATTGCAGATAAATACACGGTGTTAACACTGCCCATTACAGATAAATACAGGGCGTTAACGCTGCCCATTACAGATAAATACACTGCGTCAACACTGACGGTACAGATAAATACACGGCGTCAACACTGCCCATTACAGATAAATACACGGCGTTAACACTGTCCATTACAGATAAATACACGGCGTTAACACTGCCCATTACAGATAAATATACAACGTTAACACTGCCCATTACAGATAAATACACGGCGTCAACACTGCCCGTTACAGATAAATACACAGCGTTAACACTGCCCATTACAGATAAATACACAGCGTTAACGCTGCCCATTACAGATAAATACACAGCGTTAACACTGCCCATTACAGATAAATACACAGCGTTAACACTGCCCATTACAGATAAATACACGGCGTTAACGCTGCCCATTACAGATAAATACACAGCGTTAACACTGCCCATTACAGATAAATACACGGCGTTAACATTGTCCATTACAGATAAATACACAGCGTTAACATTGTCCATTAGAGATAAATACACGGCGTTAACACTGTCCATTACAGATAAATACACGGCGTTAACACTGCCCATTACAGATAAATACACGGCGTTAACACTGCCCAATACAGATAAATACACGGCGTTAACACTGTCCATTACAGATAAATACACAGCGTTAACACTGCCCATTACAGATAAATACACGGCGTTGACGCTGCCCATTACAGGTAAATACACGGCGCCAACACTGCCCGTTACAGATAAATACACGGTGTTAACATTGTCCATTACAGATAAATACACAGCGTTAACGCTACCCATTACAGATAAATACACGGCATTAACACTGCCCGTTACAGATAAATACACGGCGTTAACACTGCCCATTACAGATAAATACACGGCGTTAACGCTGCCTGTTACAGATAAATACACAGCGTTCATGCTGCCCATTACAGATAAATACACAGCGTTAACACTGCCCATTACAGATAAATACACAGCGTTAACACTGCCCATTCCAGATAAATACACAGCGTTAACACTGCCCATTACAGATAAATACACAGCGTTAACACTGCCCATTACAGATAAATACACGGCGTTAACGCTGCCCATTACAGATAAATACACAGCGTTAACACTGCCCATTACAGATAAATACACGGCGTTAACATTGTCCATTACAGATAAATACACAGCGTTAACATTGTCCATTACAGATAAATACACGGCGTTAACACTGTCCATTACAGATAAATACACGGCGTTAACACTGCCCATTACAGATAAATACACGGCGTTAACACTGCCCAATACAGATAAATACACGGCGTTAACACTGTCCATTACAGATAAATACACAGCGTTAACACTGCCCATTACAGATAAATACACGGCGTTGACGCTGCCCATTACAGATAAATACACGGCGTCAACACTGCCCGTTACAGCTAAATACACGGTGTTAACATTGTCCATTACAGATAAATACACAGCGTTAACGCTGCCCATTACAGATAAATACACGGCATTAACACTGCCCGTTACAGATAAATACACGGCGTTAACACTGCCCATTACAGATAAATACACGGCGTTAACGCTGCCCGTTACAGATAAATACACAGCGTTAACGCTGCCCATTACAGATAAATACACAGCGTTAACGCTGCCCATTACAGATAAATACACGGCGTCAACACTGTCCATTGCAGATAAATACACGGTGTTAACACTGCCCATTACAGATAAATACAGGGTGTTAACGCTGCCCATTACAGATAAATACACTGCGACAACACTGCCCGTTACAGATAAATACACGGCGTCAACACAGCCCGTTACAGATAAATACATGGCGTTAACACTGTCCATTACAGATAAATACACGGCGCTAACACTGCCCATTACAGATAAATACACAGCGTTAACACTGCCCATTACAGATAAATACACGGCGTTAACACTGCCCGTTACAGATAAATACACGGCGTTAACACTGTCCATTACAGATAAATACACGGCGTTAACACTGCCCATTACAGATAAATACACAGCGTTAACACTGCCCATTACAGATAAATACACGGCGTTGACGCTGCCCATTACAAATAAATACACAGCGTTAACACTGTCCATTACAGTTAAATACACAGCGTTAACGCTGCCCATTGCAGATAAATACCCAGCGTTAACACTGCCCATTACAGATAAATACACAGCGTTAACACTGCCCATTACAGATAAATACACGGCGTTAACGCTGCCCATTACAGATAAATACACGGCGTTAACACTGCCCATTACAGATAAATACATGGCGTTAACACTGCCCATTACAGATAAATACGCAGCGTTAACACTGCCCATTGCAGATATATACACGGTGTTAACACTGCCCGTTACAGATAAATACGCAGCATTAACGCTGCCCATTACAGATAAATACACGGCGTTAACACTGCCCATTACAGATAAATACACGGCGTTAACGCTGCCCATTACAGATAAATGCACGGCGTTATCGCTGCCCATTACAGATAAATACACAGCGTTAACGCTGCCCATTGCAGATAAATACACAGCGTTAATACTGCCCGTTGCAGATAAATACACAGCGTTAACACTGCCCATTGCAGATAAATACACAGCGTTAACACTGCCCGTTACAGATAAATACACAGCGTTAACGCTGCCCATTACAGATAAATACACTGCGACAACACTGCCCGTTACAGATAAATACACGGCGTCAACACAGCCCGTTACAGATAAATACATGGCGTTAACACTGTCCATTACAGATAAATACACGGCGCTAACACTGCCCATTACAGATAAATACACAGCGTTAACACTGCCCATTACAGATAAATACACGGCGTCAACACTGCCCGTTACAGATAAATACACGGCGTTAACACTGTCCATTACAGATAAATACACGGCGTTAACACTGCCCATTACAGATAAATACACAGCGTTAACACTGCCCATTACAGATAAATACACGGCGTTGACGCTGCCCATTACAAATAAATACACAGCGTTAACACTGTCCATTACAGTTAAATACACAGCGTTAACGCTGCCCATTGCAGATAAATACCCAGCGTTAACACTGCCCATTACAGATAAATACACGGCGTTAACGCTGCCCATTACAGATAAATACACGGCGTTAACACTGCCCATTACAGATAAATACATGGCGTTAACACTGCCCATTACAGATAAATACGCAGCGTTAACACTGCCCATTGCAGATATATACACGGTGTTAACACTGCCCGTTACAGATAAATACGCAGCATTAACGCTGCCCATTACAGATAAATACACGGCGTTAACACTGCCCATTACAGATAAATACACGGCGTTAACGCTGCCCATTACAGATAAATGCACGGCGTTATCGCTGCCCATTACAGATAAATACACAGCGTTAACGCTGCCCATTGCAGATAAATACACAGCGTTAATACTGCCCGTTGCAGATAAATACACAGCGTTAACACTGCCCATTGCAGATAAATACACAGCGTTAACACTGCCCGTTACAGATAAATACACAGCGTTAACGCTGCCCATTACAGATAAATACACAACGTTAACACTGCCCGTTACAGATAAATACACAGCGTTAACACTGCCCATTACAGATAAATACACAGCGTTAACGCTGCCCATTACAGATAAATACACGGCGTTAACACTGCCCATTACAGATAAATACACAGCGTTAACACTGCCCATTACAGATAAATACACAGCGTTAACGCTGCCCATTACAGATAAATACACAGCGATAACACTGCCCATTACAGATAAATACACAGCGTTAACACTGCCCATTACAGATAAATACACGGCGTTAACGCTGCCCATTACAGATGAATACACGGCGTTAACACTGCCCATTACAGATAAATACACGGCGTTAACACTGCCCATTACAGATAAATACACAGCGTTAACACTGCCCATTGCAGATATATACACAATGTTAACACTGCCCGTTACAGATAAATACGCAGCATTAACGCTGCCCATTACAGATAAATACACGGCCTTAACACTGCCCATTACAGATAAATACACGACGTTAACGCTGCCCATTACAGATAAATGCACGGCGTTATCGCTGCCCATTACAGATAAATACACAGTGTTAACGCTGCCCATTGCAGATAAATACACTGCGTTAACACTGCCCGTTGCAGATAAATACACAGCGTTAACACTGCCCGTTGCAGATAAATACACAGCGTTAACACTGCCCGTTCCAGATAAATACACAGCGTTAACGCTGCCCATTACAGATAAATACACAACGTTAACACTGCCCGTTACAGATAAATACACAGCGTTAACACTGCCCATTACAGATAAATACACAGCGTTAACGCTGCCCATTACAGATAAATACACGGCGTTAACACATCCCGTTACAGATAAATACACAGCATTAACACTGCCCATTACAGATAAATACACAGTGTTAACACTGCCCGTTACAGACTAGTGGTAAATGCTGGCGCTCTGAATTACTCATAAATGCCAAATATTAAAGTTCCTGATTGCTGATGACACATTCCACCAACAATTTCTTGCTCCTGAATCGAGGTAACAAACCAGGTTTGTCGTCCTAATTCCAGGCAGCACACCACTAACGCTCTGATTCCATATTAATCCCTGTGCTAACACTCCATATCCTGTTAACACACAGCTGCAATATTCCCATTTTCACTCCTTTCCTGTATCGCTCGGATTTACCTTTTGAATTTTTGTCTCTGCGCTGATATTCCAGTTTATCTTCTCTTTACGCCTCTTGTTCTTACTTTTCAAGGTGCTTTCCAATGACACTGATGCAAAACCCATTCTATTCACTGTGGCCCAATTCAAAACACCTTGTTTCTCCAGGTACCTGAGACTTTACATCATAAACATGAAGACAAAGAGCAGATTTGTCAGTGATTAAATATTTAAAGTTTATTTATTAGTGTCACAAGTAGGCTTACATTAACACTGTAATGAAGTTACTGTGAAAATCCCCCAGTCGCCACACTCTGGCACCTGTTCGGGTACATTGAGGGAGAATTTAGCACGGCCAATGCACCCTAACCAGCACGTCTTTCGGTCTGTGGGAGGAAACCGGAGCACCCGGAGGAAACCCACGCAGACACGGGGAGAACGTGCAGACTCCACACAGACGGTCACCCAAGCCAGGAGTTGAAGCCGGGTCCCTGGCGCTGTGAGGCAGCAGCGCTAACCACTGTGACACCCCCTTTAGCACTTTATCAGAGGATTTCCATTGAATTTCCACCCTCGGAACTGGCAGCCAGGTGTCTATTCCATTTGCCTCGTGTTCAACAATTGGCTTTTAAATGATGTGTCATATGTTGGGCTTTAGTGCAAATGAGGCCTTTCCTTGTTAAATGTGTTTGTCTGCTTTGTATTCACTGGGATCTCTTGCCTTGTCAGAGTGCACTGTATCAGATTCCAGGCACAGACAGTAAATATTTAGCTGCGGTTTGGATCAATTGCTGTCAACAGAGGCTGCATTGTGAAGTGGAATCACTGCGCTGAGGAATGAGGAGGTAATGTTGCTCCTTCTGTGCAGCCTGACCTCCCCGCTGTGGATTTCTTTACAGATGTCTGCAGGCTGCAGTGCCAGCTTTCAGAGCAGTTTGATAAAGTTGTGTCAGGGTGCTGATTGCCAAGGCAGACGTATTGCGCTGTGGCCCTTTGGAAGCTGAGCCAATCGTAGCTGCCAGCAACAGGTTGAGAAATGAGCTCTTGGTCCTTGCATTAATTACACCGAGCTTTCACCCAGCAACATTTCCCACTGAGGGACATCAAAAACTAACACAAAGGTGAATTGTGGAAGAGGGTCGAGAGGCTCACTTCGGTACTGGTTCAGGTTGGATCTTCAGCATTGCCTCGTTGGGACACAGGGGGCGGGACTTTCCAACCGCACTCGCCCCAAAACCGGAAAATCCCGTCCGAGGTCAACGGACCTTCCCATGGTCCGCCCCTCCCCCGCTCCGATTCCCGGGGTGGGCAGATCGGGAAAATTCGCCCCAGAGTGTGGTAGCGTGGTCCCTTTATTGGATGATCCTTCACGGGCCACGTGACCTGGCTGGTACCAATGGGGCACGAGTGCACAAACCTGGGCCAGTCAGGAGTGAGGGAGCGTATACCCAGGGACTGGAAAGCTTCAGCTAGAGTCAGGGCCTTGTTTGGAGTATACCTGTATAGTAGTGCTGCTGAACCCATAGTTACACATAGTTCTTCTCAAATCAATAAAACTTTCAGTTTGTGAGTCGCCACATCGAGTCACCTCGCGTTATTACACGGCAGAGTACTGCTCCTTTGCCAGCTGCTTTAGATGTGGCAATATTGGCATTCTTAAAACCTGAGCTCATGGAATTCTATTTGCTTGCAGGGTTATTGACTCCCCCGGGTTTTACTGGGTACAGCTGGCGTGATGTGTACGTGAACCATGGTCTCCCGTGCCACGGAATAACCGCAGAGCCACCCTGGCAGCTGGAATGGAGCCAACACTGTATCCTCCTCACAGATCCCACAGCTCAGTTCAACCTACCACACCAACACTGGGCACTCCTCAACCCTTTCTGCATTAACCAAGGCCTTTGTGCAGCAACTTGGCACCAGTGGGGCCTTGCAAGGAGCCCGGACGGTAGTGATGGTGGCCTCCAGTCAGTGATTCAAGACTGTCCCCTGATTGAATTCAGCGCGGGGCTCAGAGAGAGAGAGAGAGAGCTGCATTCAGGCACTGCAGAAGCTGCTATCTGGCTCGCTGAGTACTGAACATGCTAACAACCAGTATACAGACAGCAATGCTTCACCAGGGTTTCTCAGCGAGAGGCTTTATTCAACTGCTGTTAGGATACCTGCTCCCCCTCAATCCATGCAGTGGCCTGGGAGCCAGCCAGCACCCTGAGGGAGCATAGAAACAGAAAGAGGCCATTCGGCCCATCGAGTCTGCACCGACCACAATCCCACCCAGGCCCTACCCCCATATTCCTACATATTTACCCACTAATTCCTCTAACCTACGCATCTCTGGACACTAAGGGGCAATTTTAGCATGGCCAATCAACCTAACCCGCACATCTTTGGACTGTGGGAGGAAACCGGAGCACCCGGAGGAAACCCACGCAGACACGAGGAGAATGTGCAGACTCCACACAGACAGAGACCCGAGCCGGGAATCGAACCCAGTTCCCTGGAGCTGTGAAGCAGCAGTGCTAACCACTGTGCTACCGTACCGCCCGAGCAGGACAGGCTGGGTCCATCCCAGGGTCTCCATTGGGGAGACTCCAACAGTCTGCAGCAGCCCCTCTGATTACCGATCCCTCTCCCCATTCTGCCACCCCGTGCCCCCGTCTCCCACCCCTCCTGACACAAGCGCATCTCCTGGGAAGCGGGCAGAACAGGGTGGCACAGCGTTACCACCTCTGATGTGTAATCTGAGAGAACAATTAGAAGGAGCTGGAGGGAATGAAAGATGCAGTAGGAGCACTGAGTTGGCACGGGTTCAGCCACACAGCGATAGTTCGGGAGAAGGGGACAATTTTACCATCGAGTAATGTCCATTTTCGGGCATGAAAATTTAGTAAAGTCGGGCGTGAGGTGAGTAGCACGATGCGCGCCTGGCTCCGCGCCGGTTCCCACTTACCAAAGCCCGAAAATGGCCGCGATCGGGAACCCGCCCAAGATGGGCGCGACGGCCATTGAAATGTATTTGCATCAATTTCAATACAATTGATACAAATACTTTACCACCGCGTTCACCCAATCTGGAATTGGCCTGGAACAGGCATGCTCCATAAAAATCTGATTCGGGCGCTCCATCAGTGAGGGTCAGTGTCTAGTGTCGGATGGTTCCATGCTGCTTGTGGGGGGGTACTTTCATGGCGGCCATTTTATTTCTTCGATCAGAGGGGGGGGTTCTGAGAATGTGTTGGGGGGGTGGATGGGGTGGGGGGCTGTTGCTCAGCAGGGTGTCCAATGTCCGATTTGCAGCACGGACGCGGGTCTCAGCACTGACATCGCGTCTTGTGGATGCTGCCGGGTCCTGGTGCACTCAGCACTCTTCCAGCTGAAGGATGTGCACAAAGCCCTTGGAAATTGCACTGTTGCATCCTCAGAACTTTTCAAGGAGCTGTGTTGCTGGGGGGCATGTGGCTGGGGATTGGACAGTATGGGCAGTGTGTGTTGCTGGGCTAGGGGCAAGCAGCGTTCCTTAACCTCTCCATGTGTTTCTCCCCTTCTCCAACCCCCTCCCTCCCTTTCAGAGTGACGAGATGGCTTTTGCGATGCAGCCGATCGACCTTGCTGTTGTTTTGGTTGCTGCTGGAGCCGAGGAGGAGGAGCTGGAGGAAAGATTGCGGGCACAGGAGGCCCGGGCCTTACCACTCGCAGGATTAGAGGGAGACGACCACCAGAGGCAGTGGGTGGCTGCCATTCACCCAGAGGGGGGGGTGCAGGAGAAGGAGGAAGCAAAGAACCCGGCAGTTCCGTGCACGAATGTCATTTGAACAGATGTTGGACACCGTGAGCCGCCGACGTCTCCGTCTCCGAAAGGAGACAGTGCAACCACTGTGCCACTGTTGCAGGATCTGGCACCTCAGGCCGGCGGGGGGAGGGGGGGGTGGGGGGAGGGGGTGGGGAGGGGGCACCCTCAGTGGCTGTCAAATTGACGGCTGCTCTGAACTTTTATGCCACTGGCTCCTTCCAGACCCCCAGTGGAGACCTTTGTGGCATTTCACAGTCAGCCGTCCACACCTGTGTGGAGGAGGTCACGGATGCTCTGTATACCCGGGCTGGCCAGTATATCAAATTTGACCTGGACCAGGCCCAGCAGGAAGCCCGGGCTGCAGGATTCGCGGCCATTGTGGGGATGCCTAATGTGTAGGGAGCCATAGACTGCACCCATGTCGCCCTCAAGGCCCCGTTTCAGAATCCACGAAGATTCATCAATAGAAAGGGGTTCCACTCCCTAAATGTGCAATTGGTTTGTGACCACAAGATGAACATCATGCACGTCTGCGCCAGACACCGCAGCAACGTGCGTGACAGCTTCACCTTGGAGCTCAGATATCCCTGAGGTCTTTGAGTAGGAGCCCAGGCTGCAGGGATGGCTCATGGGGGATATGGGTGCCTGCTTCGGACATGGCTGATGACACCTGTGCAGAGGTTTGAGACTGAGGCAGAGACCCAGTATAATGAGGCCCACGTTGCCACCCGTTTAATAGTGGAGAGGTGCATAGGGCTCCTCACAATGTGGTTCAGGTGCCTGGAATGCTCTGACGTGGCCCTACAATACAGCCCCCTGATTTCTTCCCGCATTGTGGTGGTGTGCTGGGCCCTTCACTACCTGGCGCAGCAGCGAGGAGACCTTTTGGAGGAGGAGGACGTGGAGGCCGACCAGCCGGGTGTCGCTGGAGGAGGAGGAGGAAGAGGAGAAGGACAATGCCAAGCAACACCATCCAGGCGCTGGAGGGCTGGCAGCAAGGATCAGGCATGCGAGGGCGGTGAGGGAGGCCCTGATCACCGGGTGCTTTGTTCACTAGAGCCCTGTGCTGCTGTAGGTGGGTCCCACCACCACCTCCCCACCCTCCACCCCGTCCCCCAAAGTCCTTCTATCTTCTGCAACATTGTACCGCCAGTGATGGGCCTGGGTACACTGTGTTAGCGAGTTTCTTTGGCAGGCAGGAGGGTGATGACGACTCACTAAGCACCACTGTGATGATGCTCTGGTGCAAACTAGTCTGATTCCTACCTGAGCTCTGCATGCACACTGGCACCTGGGCCACACCTATAAACCCCCATACAGGGCCCCAGGGCGGGTGGGGTGGGAGAGGGGAGGGAGTCGCCCGTGGGTTCTGGGGAACCAATGGCTTCATTTTATCAGTGACAAAGCATTGAGGGGTCTCCCCTACTGACATCAACATGACAGATCCCTCCAGCAACCGTCAGGGTAACAGCATTTGACAAAGGGTCACCTGGACTCGAAATGTCAGCTCTTTTCTCTCCTTACAGATGCTGCCAGACCCGCTGAGATTTTCCAGCACTTTCCTTTAGGGTAACAGCACTCCTGTTCAAGGCAAATCTAAGACAAATTAGTCACAGGTGGGTGGTGAAAAAAACATTTATTGTTGACAATAAAAGTGTCTAAATAATAAGTGCTGACATAAAAACGTGTGAACAGAAAACATTAAAGTGCTTAAAGATCTATCTAACTAGCGCTGCCCTTCACCCGTGCCATCTCAGTGCAACTACAACTTCCTAACCTTAAGTGGCCTACCACTACGTCTTGGTGTCTCCCCAGAATGTACATCGGAAGTGGAGGGGGCCAGCTATCTACCTCACCCTGTGGCCTGTGATGCGCTTGGCGGGTGTCACCTGGAGGCCCTGGTCCTTGAGGGCCCTGGCCTGCTATCAGGTGTCTGGGATGTTTCCATGACACCCTCTTCATCCCGCTGCCCCGAGATGCACTGGTGTCAGGAAGAGGGGAGTCAGAAGGTGTGGCCACAGCCACAGTCTCCTGGCTGGAAGGCCCCGGCATGGGCTCGAGTCCTTCCTCCTCCCTTGGGGTTCTTGTGGGCCCCTGGGTCACTCCATGGGATGGCCGTTCTTCTGTAGTGATCTCCAGAAGCTCCAGCGTCACCTGGCACTGCCAGTCCTGGAGGACCACCTGCGTCCTACCCATGGTGGTCGAGTCCTCTACGATGGCCACCTGAGTCAGGGGCCACCTGTCAATGGCCGCAGAAAGTGCCCTCTGAGACTGGGCCATGCTCTGCAGTCTCTCAGCCTGACCCTCTGATTCTGGGCCACATTCTCAGTGGCTGCTGCCATAGCCCGCTGTGTTTCAGCGCTGTCCCGCTGGGTCTCCTGCAAGCTCTTGGGCCTCTCAGCCATGGGCCACAGAATCTGGAGAAGCCTGTTGATTCCCTCAGCCGTGGCCCTCTGGGACTCCACTGTGGCCTGCTGTGACTCGGCCGTCGCTTGGAGCCTGCCACTCATGGTGAGGATTCCCCTGCCCCAGGCTTTCCACCGTGGACGCCACCCTTGTAATGTTGGCCTGGGAACCACGCAAGACAAGCAATAGCTGGTTCACCTGAAAGCTTTGGGACTCCTCCCAGCAGCCTCGCTGTTGGTCCAGTGTGGCCGTCAGCCCCTCCTGCATTCCCTGGCTCTGTTGCTGCATCTCCAGTAGCTGAGGGAGAAGTGATCTCAGAGGCCCAGCATGTAGCCTGGGGCCAGCTGAGTCCTCACCTCCAGCTGGTCCCCGCGTGCCAGAGGCCTCGGACATTCCCTCCTCCACCCGATGTATATTATCAGATGTGTCGTACTCACCAGGGAGTGACCCAGAAGCCTCACCACTAACTGGACCCACCGACGGGTCAGTGTCTGGGATGGTGAGCTATGAGGTGGAAGCTGACGCCAAAACTGTGCCACCGTCGGAGGTCCCTTCACCCATATCCTCCGAGGACTCAAACAAGGTGTCTGAGGCAGGATGTGTGGGAGCCAAAGTGGGGGCTGCGATGCCAGATGGCCCTGGGGCATCCGGGTCTCTTCCTGCAACACAGGACAGAAGGTTAAATGCAAGGGAGGGAGAGGAATCTGGGATGCAAAAAACCTGATTCACATTTCTCCATTGAACATAGAACAAAGCACCAAAAAAATTACATCACAGGAACAGGCCCTTTGAGTCTGCAGGGACCAGGCTACCCATCTGAATTGTAACCCCCTCCCCTTCCGGGGACCATATCCCTATATTCCCATCCCATTCATGTATCTGTCAAGACATCCCTTAAAAATCTCTATTGTATCTGCCTCCATGATCTTCCCATGGCAGCGAGTTCCAGACACCCACCACCCTCTGTGTAAATAAACATGCCTCGTATATCTCCTTTAAACCATGCCCCTCGCACCTTAAACCCATGCCCCCGAGTAACTGACTCAAACTGAGTGGAGGATTGACAGGTGCTCACTTCTCCACTCCAGCCCAGCCATGCTGTCGCTGACGGCCCGGATGCCCTCCTCTCCCGACAGCTCCAGCACCCGCTCCTCAAAAGGGGGTGAGGACCCGGAGGTCTGGCTCACCATCCCCTGTCTTCACCCTCTCTCTGGTGTTATGGCTAGTCTTCTCCTGTGGGGACAGAAGGAGCCATGAAAGAAATGATGGCGTGACTCCTGCAGAGTATCAGGGGGTGGCCCTCAGAGGGCAAGCGCAGTGATACACTTGGGGGGGGAGGAAGGAGGTGCTTGGGGGTCAGGGTCCGGAAGGATGCAGGGTGCTGGGGGTGGGGGGATCTGGGGGAAGATGCTAGATGGGGTTAAACACTCACCTCTGCTGCCCGGATGAGGTCATTGACCTTTTAGTGACACTGCTTCTCTGCTCTGGGGGCCAGTGCCATGGCACTAACTGAGGCGGCAACTGCCTCCCAGGCCACATTGCTGTCACCTCCCCGGGTCTGAGTCATACTGGGGGGACCAGGGCGTCCCGCCTCACCTCTGCCGCACCCAGCAACCTGCCAAGGTCGCCTTCGGTGAATCTGGGGGCTGCTCATGTGGTCATTTTTTTTCCTGCGCTGCCTATCTATCTGTCCATTCTTGAGGTTGTTAATGGAGCTGCCCCTCGTTAGGGCAGATCAGCTGCCGGCAGTTTGGCAGAACATTCCAGCAAGTTCCATGCAGTTTGCTTGTTAGCATTGAGGGGAAGGCAGGTGAGCGCTTGCAGGTGGGCTGATCGGGGAGGGGGGGTGGAATCAATGCCCCTGTGACTGGGGGGCAGGGGAGAGAGAAGGAGGTGTCACACAGCCATCAGAGTCAGGGGGAAATGGGGGCCTTTTGTGGGAGGGTCCGGGGTGTGGGGATCACTCTGCCTGCGATCGGTGGGGGGAGGGGAAGGGGCTGCAATCTGTCTGGGTGATGGGGGGGTGGGGGGATAAGGGGTTCAGTAATGCTGGGGGGGGGGGGGGGGCAATGTCCGTGGGGGCCAGGGGGAGGTATTATCCAGCCCAGGAGGCATGTGGCAGGGGAGCAGCATCATTCTGTTATATTTTTTTATTTTGCGTACGCGCAGTTGGAGGTGCCGATCGGAGCTGCAGGGTTTTGGGCGCGACACGCCCCGCCCACAGGTTTCTGCAGCAGATTCAGAGTCACTGGTATTTTTGCAGGCAGGGTGCGTATGGGCAGGGATCTAAAAACAGGCCCAGGAAACAGATCAAAAACACTCCCAGTTTCAAGTCCACCCAGCACTTAGAATAGAAATAGTAAAACAGTGGCCAATATGTAAACTATCACAATTAAATCACTTTTCCCATTGTAGCGAGATGGCTCTCACTCTCTGTGCTTCAGAGGGAGGGGAAGGGGTGGGGTTGGGGTGGGGGAAAGGGTGGGGAGCATTCACTCTCCACATTGGGCCTCCAATCTTCCCACATGCCCGACACCCTCACCCAGAAGTGTCATGGAGTCATAGAGGTTTACAGCATGGAAACAGGCCCTTTGGCCCAACTTGTCCGTGCTGCCCAGTTTTTAACCATTAAGCTATTCCCAATTTCCTGCATTTGGCCCATATCCCTCCATACCAATTTTATCCATGAAACTGTCTAAATGCTTTTTAAAAGATAAAATTGTACCCACCTCTACTACTGCCTCTGGCAGCTCGTTCCAGACAATCACCACCCTCTGTGTGAAAAAATTACCCCTCTGAACCCTTTGTATCTCTCCCCTCTCACCTTAAACCTATGCCCTCTAGTTTTAGACTCCCCTACCTTTGGGAAAATATATTGACTATCTAGCTGATCTATGCCCCTCATTATTTTATAGACCGTTATAAGATCACCCCTAAGCCTCTGACACTCCAGAGAAAAAAGTCCTAGTCTATCCAGCCTCTCGTTATAACTCAAACCATCAAGTCCCGGTAGCATCCTAGTAAATCTTTTCTGCACTCTTTCTAGTTTAATAATATCTTTTCTATAATAGGGCGACCAGAACTGTACACAATATTCCAAGTGTGGCCTTACCAATGTCTTGTACAACTTCAACAAGACGTCCCAACTCCTGTATTCAATGTTCTGACTAATGAAGCCAAGCATGCTGAATGCCTTCTTCACCACCCTGTCCACTGTGACTCCACTTTCAAGGAGCTAGAAAACCTGTACCCCGAGATCTTAGAATCATAGAATCAATGCAGAAAGAGGCCATTCGGCCCATTGAGCCTACACCAACCACAATCCCACCCAGGCCCTATCCCCACAACCCCACTATCCCACCCTAGCTAATCCCCCGACACTAAGGGGCAATTTTAGCATGGCCAATCAACCTAACCCGCACATCTTTGGACTGTGGGAGGAAACTGGAGCACCCGATGGAAACACGCAGACACGGGGAAAATGTGCAAACTCCACACAGGCAGTGACCCGAGCCGGGAATCGAACCCAGGTTTCCAGCACTGTGAGGCAGCAGTGCTAACCACTGCCAACATGCCGGCCCAAGATCGCTTTGTTCTATAACTCTCCCCAACGCCCTACCATTAATTAAGTCCTTCTCTGGTTCGATCGACCAAAATGCATCACCTTGTATTTATCTAAATTTAACTCCATCTGCCATTCACCAGCCCACTGGGCCAATTGATCAAGATCCCGTTGCAATCCGAGATAACTTTCACTGTCCACTATGCCACCAATCTTGGTGTCATCTGCAAACTTACTAACCATGCCTCCTATATTCTCATCCAAATCATTAATTTAAATAACAAATAACAGTGGACCCAGCACTGATCCCTGAGGCACACTGCTGGTCACAGGCCTCCAGTTTGAAAAACAGCCCTCTACAACCACCCTCTGTCTTCCATCATCACACCAATTTTGTCTCCATTTAGTTACCTTAACCTGGATCCCGTGAGATTTAACCTCATGCAACAACCTACCATGCGGTACCTTGTCAAAGGCCTTGCTAAAGTCCATGTAGACAATATCAGTGGGAAGCTTTGAGGGCACCAGTGTTAGACATTGTAGCTTGGCAGCTTCACCAGTCAGTGAGCCAGAACTCTTTCCCTTCCCATCTCCCTCCCCCTGCCCTGAATGTGTCGCAGGAGTGAGCTGGGAGCTCAGTGCTCAGGAAAGACAGGAGTCAGATACTTTCTGTTCATGAGAAGCACCGCGGCTTTCCCCTCAGTGAGTTATCACCACCCTCTGGCCTTGTGAGCAGAGCCACTGGCACTCCCCACTCTGCTGTGATGTAACAGTGACCCTTGGTGGCAGGCGGGAAAGGTGGCGGGGACGGGGGGGGGGAGGGGGGGGGCTGGTGGTGGGGGATAGTACAGTTCATGGGACAGGAGGAAAAGGTTGAAGGGAAGGTGTGCCAAGGAGCTAAGTGGGAGAGGCAAGGGACGGTGGAAGGAAGTGTCCGAGGATAGGGGGGTAGTGGGGTTTGAACTGCTGGATATTGGTCCTCCTAAGTGGCAAATCTGAAGGCCAAGAAGGCCTCTCTGGTCCTCCGACCCTGTATGACTCTGGCCGCTGTCCATGTAGCCTCCTTCAGGCCCTTCTGGGCTCCTGCTCCATCACGTCGCCCACAGCTGTGCCAAGTTGTATGGGTTACCACAAGTGACTATGATACTCACAACTTCAGGGGGTTCTATTGGAAAGCCGCACCAGAGCGGTCCAGACAGCAAAACCGCACCTTCCGGAGGTCAATGCACCACTCTGTGATGCTCCTGGTGGCAGGGTGGGCCTTATTGCCGCTGGTCTCCGCCTCAGCCTGAGGCCTCCGCCTCAGCCTGGGGCCTCCGCCTCAGCCTGGGGCCTCCGCCTCAGCCTGGGGCCTCCGCCTCAGCCTGGGGCCTCCGCCTCAGCCTGGGGCCTCCACACTGGTGTCATCAGCCAGGACCTCAGTGGGTAACCCTTGCCCCCCCCACTAGCTAGCTCCTCAGTTACTCTCGAAGGTGATGGGAATCTCTGTGCCAGGATGAATGCATCGTGCACACTCCCAGGGTAGTGTGTACAGATGTGAATGGTGTTCAGCTGGTGGGCACACACCAGCTGGGTATTCAGGGAGTGGAACTCCTTCCTGTTGATGAAGGGCACTCCCTGTTGAGACGGTGTTCTTAGGGCAACATGGCTGTCATTGATTGCTCCTTGGACCCAATGATGGCACTGAATCCTGCAGCCTGGGCATTCTGATGAGGCTAGCCCAGGTTGAGGGTGATGTGACCCAGGCTTTCAGGAATCCTACACCTTGCAGATGCACGGAAGATTGTGAGATCCTGCAGGTCCTTACTCGAGCTCTGGAAAGAACTAGGGACATAAGAGTTCAGGACAGCCATGGCTCTCACAGTCACCGGGTGTGGATGTCCTCTTCCTCCTCTTGGTGCCAAGTGTCCAAAAACCTTGCTCAGGTGCTACACTGTCTTCCTGTGAAGGCAGAGGAATCGGAGGTACATAGGGGTGGCACGGTGGCACAGTGATTAGCACTGCTGCCTCACAGCACCAGGGACCCAGGTTCAATTCCGGCCTCGGGTGACTGTGTGGATTCTGCACATTCTCCCCATGTCTGCGTGGGTTTCCTTCAGGTGCTCCGGTTTCCTCCCACAGTCTAAAGATGGACAGATTAGGAGGATTGGCCATGATAAATGTGTGGGATTACGGGGATGGGCTGGGGGAAAGGGCCTGGGTAAGATGCTCTTCTGGAGAGTGGGTGCAGACACGATGGGCCAAATGGCCTCCTTCTGCACCGTGGGATTCTATGTTGTGAAACAGCTCGTGAAAAGACTAGCGCCTCCAGTCAACACGTGGCCTGAGGTATCACTTTCCTCTGATCCCCTACTCAGCCTGATGGGTGGCAGGCCCCTGATGTTCCAGAGCTGGCCCTGGGTCTCTTGCCACTGACGATCTGCCTGGTGACAATCACCAGGGTTAATGCAAACTGGCATGTGTAGAGTCCAAAAATCATCTTGAATCTGTCAGGAGGTGAAAGGAGAGAGAGATAGATGGCCAGCAACATTATCCATCCTTTCACCCTCAAGTCCTCTCTAACCTCACTGAGATCCAGCACACCTCCTCCTCAGACCCTCACTCAGGCCCATCTTCCGTCTACACACCTTCACAGTGCCAAATCTGCCCCGCCTGCTGGCACTGACACCCTGGCCTGGCACATTGGGCCCAGAGAGGTGTCAAGTGGCCGTTTACCCCTCTGCCACTACCAAGCTGCAGAAGAAGGGTCCTTGAAGTGTCCTGGGGTTTGGGTGGGCTTAGGCTGGGGTCCTGGACTGCCCCTCTGCCCCTTCTAGCCCTGGTCAACCTGACGATCAACCCCCTGGCATGGTGACTTCATGATGTGGAGATGTCGGCGTTGGGCTGGGGTAAATACATTGAGTTTTAACAACACCAGGTTAAATCTCTACAGCCAAGCAAGTTCTTTAAGACCTGGTTGGCTGTAGAGATTCGCATTCTAATCAGTATTCTGTAACTTGATTTTGTGTCTCTGTGCCCTGTTTGAGAGCAGATTTCCACTCCATCTGACGAAGGAGCAGCGCTCCGAAAGCTAATGGCATTTGCTACCAAATAAACCTGTTGGACTTTAACCTGGTGTTGGTAAAACTCTTATGGTGACTTCAGGCAGCTCTGTGATCAACAACTGCATTCCTGCCTGTCAGTTGTGACAATTCTGACGTGTCCAGGTCACTTTAATCTCCATACCCACCCACCACCCCCCCACCACCTGGCTCATTGCAGCACTCCATTCTGCAGCAGAGATTTTCCGTTCTCCCTATCAGAAGCTGCAGGTGAGAGCAGACCCCATTGAAGTCCTCTGACAGAGAGGAGATATCAGTTCCACCAGTGGGAGAGGGGTGGTTCCAGTCTGCACACTCAACCCCAATGTATTCACACAGCTTTGATTTGCAGTCTTTGAAACTTCCTAGCAAACTGAAACCTTTGAAACCCTCTCTATTGCATTGAAAACCTTTGCACTCTGTCAATTTCATAGTGCAGTGATTTGAAATAGGCTTCCATTGGCATCTTAATGAATTTCTACTCAGCCTCCAGCCAGTTGTGTTGATTTACATTTCCCTTCAAATGCGTCTTAAGTGCCTCCACTGTTCCTAACCACAATGTTAATACTCTAAGCCTGATTGACAGCTCTGATTTCTCTAAAGGAGTTAAGTGGTTCCACTTCCTCTTTTGCAGGCCAGTTATTGAGAGGGTGGGGTCACTGTGTGCTGTGGGGGGTAGAGGGTTAGGGGAGGGGGTGGTGGGTGCCTTAGTTTTTAAGTGGTGGGTGGAGGATGCCCCCCTTTGCTGAAAGGTTAGTGGTGCTCCCCTTTATAAAGGTGCCCCAATCTCTGAACAGTGGGCTGGCTGGCGGCTTTCCCGGGATGCATAAATTTGCATCTTCCGGAGGGGGGTATGAATCCGCCTGAAAGATGTTGCCAGCACCAGAAGGAAACACTCTGGTTTTGCCACTGGCATAGGGCACTCAGTCCCGTTTGGATGAATCGTGGCCACTGACTTATCCGAGCTAATGATCTTTGGGGCAGTTGAACAGGCTCTGCTGGTAGCAGGGAAAATGTGTTGTTCCATTTTCCGGCATCTCGGTTGAATGAAGCAAGGATATGTTGACGATTCGCTCCATATCTATCTTCCATAGGTGTGGCAAGTACCTCCCATACCATATCAGTGTATTATGTGAATGCTACGTTCCCTTGTGTCACCTTTTTTGCAAAGGAACACGATTACTGACAATCTGGGCCAGAATTCTCTGGCTTCTGGGATTCTCTGGTCCCGCTGCGGTGAATGGAGTTTTGACTGAGTGCCAAATTCTCCATTCTCGCTGACAGCGGTAGCGGGACGAACTCCAGCCCTGGTGTTTTCTTATAAAAATCATCCAGCATTGCTAGTGATTAATTAGTCCAGACAATCCTCGCACTCAGCTCTGCCACGTCCTCAGGATAAGTCAAATTTGGCTGAGAACTAACAAATCTGCAAGTAGATAAAATTGAGCTTCATGTTTCTTGTTAAACCTCAGATTTATTTACATTGAAACGCATTTTAAAATATTTTCACTTACTCTGAATTTTTAGACTTACAACGATTTCAATAGAGATTTCACCATTTTGCATTTTTCACTGCCCTCCCCCTCTACCTGGTTAGTTTTATCATTCACAATTAACCTCTAGAAGTTTAGATCAATCCATCTGTCGGGAGTGATTCCACTTCCTCAGCAACATTCTGTATTGTTGTCAGGAGAGATAGAGGGACAGGTTGAGTTGACCCGAGAGCTCTGTTGAAGGTGAGACCCCTTTAAGGGATGAACTCTGGTCAGACTACGTGGTTTTGAGTACAGGAGCAGGGATGTGTTGTTCCAATTATCCAGGGCCTTGGTGAGGCCACACCTAGAGTACTGTGTGCAGTTTTGGTCTCCTTTTCTGAGGAAGGATGTTCTTGCTCTTGAGGGAGTGCAGCGAAGGTTTACCAGGCCGATTCCGGGGATGGTGGGACTGATGTATGAGGAGAGGTTGTCTAGGTTAGGATTGTTTTCGCTGGAGTTCAGACGAATGAGCGGGGATCTCACAGAGACTTATAAAATTCTAACAGGACGAGACAGGGTGGATGCAGGGAGGATGTTCCCAATGGTGGGGAAGTCCAGAACCAGGGGCCACAGTCTGAGGATTCAGGGTAGACCATTTAGGATGGAGATGAGGAGACATTTCTTCACCCAAAGAGTGGTGAGCCTGTGGAATTCATTACCACAGGAAGTAGTTGATTCCAAAACATTGAATGTATACAAGAGGTGGCTGGATATAGCACTTGGGGTGAATGGGATCAGAGGTTATGGGGAGAAAGCAGGATTAGGCTATTGAGTTGGACGATCAGCCATGATTGTGATGAATGGTGGAGCAGGCTCGAAGGGCCGAATGGCCTCCTCCTGCTCCTAACTTCTATGTTTCTATGAATACACGGTACATGGTTGATGATTCTTTCCTTCACTTTGCTGGGACGAAGCTGGGATAGTGATAACCCCCAGCTGGGTTAGGTTTATTCTTTCCCTGTGTATAACTCAGTATTGGCAATCACCCATATATTTAGGTAGATGCCAGTGTCCGGGCTGCACTGCAACAGGCTGCCTAGGAGCAGTTACAGGATGTTGCCTGGTATGGGGGGGCTTAGTTATGAGGAGAGATTGGGTAAACTGGGGTTGTTCTCCCTGGAAAGACGGAGGATGAGGGGAGACTTAATAGAGGTGTATAAAATTATGAAAGGCATAGATAGGGTGAACGGTGGGAAGCTTTTCCCCAGGTCGGTGGTGACGTTCACGAGGGGTCATAGGTTCAAGGTGAGGGGGGGGGAGGTTTAACACAGATATCAGAAGGACATATTTTACAGAGGGTGGTGGGGGTCTGGAATGCGCTGCCAGGCAAGGTGGTGGAGGCGGACACACTGGGAACGTTTAAGACTTATCTAGATAGCCATATGAACGGAGTGGGAATGGAGGGATACAAAAGAATGGTCTAGTTTGGACCAGGGAGCGGCACGGGCTTGGAGGGCCGAAGGGCCTGTTCCTGTGCTGTATTGTTTTTTGTTCTTTAGCAGCTTACCCGGGACACTGTTGGAACAGAGAACAGTACAGCACAGGAACAGGTCCTTCGGCCCTCCAAGCCTGCGCCGATCATGATGTCTGCCTAAACTAAAACCGTACGCACTTACGGAGTCCATAGTTGCTGCGCTGTCCAGTCTTCTAAACCACCTTCTCATTTCACAGATGGTGAACAAACCTGGTGTCCCTAAAATGAAAGAAAGCCGCAAGTCTGGTGGTTTATGAATATCTCTTTACATTTCAATATCACAATTTGCTCCAATAAGCTCATTATCATAGAATCAAAGAATCCCTACAGTGCAGAAGGTGGCCATTCGGCCCATCGCACCTGCACTGACAACAATCCCACCCAGGCCCTAACCCTGTAACCCCATGTATTTACCCTGCTAATCTCCCTGACACTAAGGGGCAATTTAGCATGGCCAATCCACTTATCCGCACATTTTTGGATTGTGGGAGGAAACTGGAGCACCCGGAGGAAACCCACACAGACATGGGAGAATGTGCAAACTCCGCACAGACAGGACCTAAGGCAGGAATTGAACCCGGGTCCCTGGCGCTGTGAGGCAGCAGTGCTAACCACTGTGCCACCGTGCCACCCACTCCACTTTGGCAGACAATAGGTGCCTTAAGCCCACAGAAATGATGCTGAATCAAACTGGCTTCACTCAAAACAACTGGGGTGGCCCAGAGTACTTTCCTGTGAACATTTAACCCGTAACGCGAATCCATTCAGATTGAATCAGAATAATGTGAGGTGAACGGTAGTTCTCTGAGGCTTGTACGCAACGAGTGCCCAAACTCAGCTCATGGACCCGGAGGTGCTGAGCTACCAACACACTGCATGGGCACTGCTCTCTCCCCCAGAGCCAAGGCGACTCAGGTGTTCATCACAGCGTGGCTCAGTTAACTTCCTGCTTCAGAAAGCGTGGCTCAATGCTGGGAGAAACGGAAAGGAAACTGGTTTTACAAATTACTAACATAGACCAGCGCTCCATACTGCTGAACCATTTCATTCCAACTTGCCACACAAAGCTCAGCAGTTTGTGTCGAACGTTTGGATTTTATTGCTTACGGCAGTATTCATACCTAACCCTGATATTGGGGACAATCCCCGAGACAAGATGAACTAGCAAGAGAAAATAAGACTTGCAATTGTATAACGGTTTTCACATCATCAGGATATTTCTACACTCGTCACAGTAAATTATTTTTAACATGTCTGATTGTAAGAATAGAGATGCAGAATATTTGTAACTGTTGATCTTCAAAGACACTTGGGTGTGCTCATAGAAGAAATGCGGAAAGTTAGCATGCAGGCATAGAAATCAATTAGGAAGCCAAATGGCAAGTTGGCCTTTATTGCAAGGGGATTGGATACGTGAATAAAGAATTCTGACTACAGGGATCTGGTGAGACCACATCCGCAATACCGTGTGTAGTTTTAGTCTCCACGTTTAAGAAAGGATATACACGCTTTGGAGAGGGTGCAGCAAAAGTTCCCTAGATTGGTCTCTGGAATGAGAGGGTTGTCCTGTGATGAGAGGTTGAATTGGATTTATATTCTCTGGAGTTCAGAAGAATGGGAGGGATCTCATTGAAATTTACAAAATTCTGAAGGGGTTTGATAGGGTGGATACAGAGAGATTGTTTTCTAAGTCTCATAGAGACTTATAAAATTCTAACAGGACTAGAAAGGGTAGATGCAGGAAGGATGTTCCTGATGGTGGGGGTGTCCAGAACCAGGGGTCACAGCCTGAGGATACAGGTTAGACCATTTAGGGTGGAGATGAGGAGACATTTCTTCACTCAGAGAGTGGTGAGCCTGTGGAATTCACTACCACAGGAAGTAGTTGATGCCAAAACATTGGAAGTATTCAAGAAGCAGTTAGATATAGCACTTGGGGTGAATGGGGTCAAAGGTTATGGGGAGAAAGCAGGATTAGGCTATTGAGTTGGACAATCAGCCATGATCGTAATGAATGGTGGAGCAGGCTCAAAGGGCAGAATGGCCTCCTCCTATCTTCTATGTTTCTGCTGGATGGGGAATCTAAAACTCAGGGACACAGTCTCAGGATGAGGGGCTGATTCTTTAGGACTGAAATGAGGGGAAATTACTTCACTCAAAGGGTTGTGAATCTCTGGAATTCTTTACCCCAGAAGATGGTGGATGTTCCATTGTTGAATATACTTAAGGTTGGGATAGGCAAATTTTTGGTTTCTCAGGGAATTGAGAAATACGGGGAGCTGACAGGAAAATGGAGTTGAACCCAAGATCAGCCAGGATCCTATTGAATGGCGGAGCAGGCTCTATGGGTCATATGGTCTACTCCAGCTCCTATTTCTTGTGTCATGTATAGCAAAAGAGCTGAATCTGAAATTTTAAAAATTATTTCCAATTTCCTGTATTTCCATTTTTCTTTTAGGCTGAATCTGAATTCCATTACATCGTCAAACTGCCAGTATCTGTCCCTTGCAACCTCTAATAGCATAGAACAATTTTGTTGATGTCGTTGAGGGAATACGTTGCAGTGATTTAATAGTCAGTAGACCCTTATGTTTAATTTACATAAATAATGTTACAAAGCTAGAATCTGACATTACGAGTGGAATTTTATGACATCGTTGCGCCCGTTTTGCAGTGGGAAAATCTCGTAAAATCGGGCGTAAAGCGACTAGCAGGAATGGCGCCCATTCTCATGCCCATTTTACCACAGAAAAAATGGCGCAATCGGGAGCCTGCCCAAAAACAGGAGAGATGTCCATTTACATGTTTTCACATGCATCATAATGTCATTAGCGAGCTTCACTCCCAACCATCCCAGCTCACCTGCCTTAACCACCTCATTCACTGCCACTGGATCAGTCTGGAAAACACCTCCTCTATAAGAGCCGGATTCTGGCGCTTGATCAGTGAGGGTGAGTGAGGAGGTAAGTCTCAGCGTTCAAACTGCTCTGTGCTGCTCAGAGGGGGTTGTATCGTGGTGGACATGTTGCGTTTCGGATCGGGGGGGGGGGGGGGGGGGCGAATGTGTGGGGGTGCTGTTGTTGCTCACAGGTGGCAGCAGCGGTGGGGGCCGCGATGCTTGATGGCCTGGGCATGTCGGGGTCCCTTTCTGCAACACAGGACATAAGGTTAAGTGCAAGGGAGGGAGAGGAATCTGCGCTGCATGCAACATACTTGACAATTCTCCATAAAGTGGAGGATTGGCAGTCTCACTCCTATACTCTCATCGGCAGGTAGTTTGGGCGAGTCACACGCCCGTTAGAGCATTCCAGTGAGTTAAAGCAGTTTGCCTTGGTACCATGGGGGGGAAGCCAAATCAGCACTTGCAGGTGTGCCTCTGTGATGATCGGGGTAGGGGAGAGGGTCAAAGAACAAAGAACAATACAGCACAGGAACAGGCCCTTCGGCCCTCCAAGCCTGCGCCGCTCATGTGCCCACTAGACCATTCTTTTGTATCCCTCTATTCCCAGTCTGTTCATGTGGTTATCTAGATAAGTCTTAAACGATCCCAGCGTGTCCGCCTCAATCACCTTGCCTGGCAGAGCATTCCAGGCCCCCACCACCCTGTGTAAAATACGTCCCCCTGACATCTGTGTTGAACCTTGCCCCCCTCACCTTGAACCCGTGACCCCTTGTGTTCGTCACCTCCGACCTGGGAAAAAGCTTCCCAGTGTTCACTCTATCTATGCCCTTCATAACTTTATACACCTCTATTAGGTCGCCCCTCATCCCCCGTCATGTCAGGCAGCCATCGGGGCCAGGGAGTAATGAGGGGGCCATGTGAAAGGGTGTCTGGGGAGGGTGGGGGTAAGGGATCAGTAATGTTGCTGGGGGTGGGGGGGCGGTGAGGTTGCGGGGTTTCAATGTCCATGGGGGGGGAGGTGGAGGGGGGAGGCTGTATCTGGCCCGGGAGGGTTCTGCCAGGAGAGCTGCTTTATTTTTTGCGTTTTCTGCACATGCGCAGTTTGTGGCTCTGTTCTGAGCTGCTGGTTGTCTGGAGAGTAAGGCCCCACCCACTGCCTCTACCAGCTAGAAATGGTCTAGCCCAAAATTTCAGAGATAAAGTGCTAAGATTGGGTGAGAAAACGCACCCAAAAAATGGATCAGCAACTCTCCTGTTTTCACGCTAGCTGGACACTTAGAAAAAAATCTTGTAAAATTCCACCCTATGTATTTTAAAACAGTTACATTTCTTACTGAATAATGATATTTGGGTTTTTTATAAGACAGACTCTGTTACTATTGTGCTATGCATATAGTATTCCTAGGAAGGTGGAAGTGTGCATACATACCACAGTTTTTGTGTCAATGTGTATTTTCTCTACCTCCATTCTGTGTGAAAGTATAGTTCCATGAACACTGGTTCCCTAAGCTTCCTTACCAAGCTGACCATGCTTCACTTCCGAGCAGAGCTTGAGAATAGACAATTCAACCAAGGAGGGCATCATTGCAATGTTCACACTTCCCAACGAATCAAGAGCAGGAACCCTGGCTGATCTTCCTCTTCCTAAATCAAGGAGGCAAGTGGTGTGTCCCTCCAGCAGATTAGATAAACCAGCACAAAACTGGGAACGGGCCAGAGACATTCCGGCCTTTGCAACCTGATTACTCGCTGTGTTAATCAGCTGAGGTATTTGGAAACTGCTCCACATCAAGTTTTGCCTCACTGCACAGCAGCATTGAACTTAAAAAGAAGGATTCCCCAACTATGTTTCAATGTTCAATTCAAAAGTAAGTTGTGAACTCTTTGCAATCACCCTCATTGAGGTAAACTATGATGCCACTGATCTACCAGAGACAGTAATGATGAAAGGAAATGAACAAGGCGATGAGGAATTTCCAAATTCACTGTTTTCTGCACATAGTAAACATTATTAGTTATTAATATTCGTTAATAATGGGATGGAGCAAAGGGTGACTGAAGTCTTCACAAATTGAATTACCAGGAAAGTGGATGAAGGGAAGGCGGTGGATGTTGTCTACCTGGATTTCAGCAAGGCCTTTGACAAGGTCCCTCATGGGAGGTTAGTTAGGAAGGTTCAGTCGCTAGGTATACATGGGGAGGTAGTAAATTGGATAAGACACTGGCTCAATGGAAGAAGCCAGAGTGGTTGTGGAGGATTGCTTCTCTGAGTGGAGGCCTGTGACTAGTGGTGTGCCGCAGGGATCAGTGCTGGGTCCATTGTTGTTTGTCATCTATATCAATGATCTGGATGATAATGTGGTCAATTGGATCAGCAAGTTTGCTGATGATACAAAGATTGGAGGTGTAGTGGACAGTGAGGAAGGTTTTCAAAGCTTGCAGAGGGATTTGGACCAACTAGAAAAATGGCAAATGGAGTTTAACGCGGACAAGTGTGAGATATTGCACTTTGGAGGGACAAACCAAAGAAGAACGTACAGGGTAAATGGTAGGACTCTGAAGAGTGCAGTTGAACAGAGGGATCTGGGAATACAGGTACAGAATTCCCTAAAAGTGACGTCACAGGTGGATAGGGTCGTAAAGAGTGCCTTTGGTACATTGGCCTTTATAAATCGGAGTATCGAGTATAAAAGTTGGAGTGTTATGGTAAGGTTATATAAGGCATTGGTGAGGCCGAATTTGGAGTATTGTGTACAGTTTTGGTCACCTAGTTACAGGAAGGATGTAAATAAGATTGAAAGAGTGCAGAGAAGGTTCACAAGGATGTTGCCGGGACTTGAGAAGCTGAGTTACAGAGAGAGATTGAATAGGTTGGGACTTTATTCCCTGGAGCGTAGAAGATTGAGGGGAGATTTGATAGAGGTGTATAAGATTTTGATGGGTATAGATAGAGTGAATGCAAGCAGGCTTTTTCCGCTGAGGCTAGGGGAGAAAGAAAACAGAGGGCATGGGTTAAGGGTGAAAGGAGAAAAGTTTAAAGGGAATATTAGGGGGGGCTTCTTCACGCAGAGAGTGGTGGGAGTGTGGAATGAGCTGCTGGATAAAGTGGTAAATGCGGGGTCACTTTTAACATTTAAGAAAAACTTGGACGGGTTCATGGATGAGAGGGGTGTGGAGGGATATGGTCCAAGTGCAGGTCAGTGGGACTCGGCAAAAAATGGTTCGGCACAGACAAGAAGGGCCAAAAGGCCTGTTTCTGAGCTGTAATTTTCTATGGTTCTATGGTTCTATGAATGATGTTGCTGAAACTAGTGTTAGAATCTGGGCTTAGACCCATCAGATTGTAAACACTTGTTTAGGGTGAAACTTTTCGATACGAAAGTAGCCTGAAGGTCAGCAACATGCAGCCCGAAACAGCGGTAGAAGCAGATTCAATGGTAACTTTGAAAAGGGTTTGGAATATATACTTGAAATGGATACATTTGTAGGGTTATGATTAAAAGAGTCGTGGGGATTATTGGATATTTCTTCAAAGAGTTGGGGCACGCATGATGGACTGAAAGGCTAGTGAATGACTAGAATGTGATAGTGAGAGTAGGAATAGGAGGGTAGGGCAGATGAACGTGTGGCTGGTGCAGGGAGCAGGGATTCAGATCTTTGGAGCATTGGGAACTCTTCGGGAGTAGAGGTGACCTGTACTAAAGGGGCGAGTTGCACCTGAACCGAAGGGGGACTAATTTACAGGCGGGGAGATTTGCTAAAGCTACGAGGAGGGTTTAAACTAGTCTGGCAGGGGGAAGGACCCTAAAGAGTAGTGAGACAAAAGGGGATGTTGAGGCTAATAGAGAATTTAAAGAGAGCAAGTTAAATAGACAAGGCAGACACAAGCATGGCAGGGAACGAGGGAAGACTGATAAATTAAACTGCATTTATTTCAATGCACGAGGCCTGACAGGCAGGGCAGATGAACTCAGGGCACGGGACTTGGATATCATAGCAATTACTGAAACATGGCTGAGGGAGGGACAGGACTGGCAGCTCAATGTTCCGGGGTACAGATGCTATAAGAAGAATAGAACGGAGGCAAGAGGGAAGGGGAAAACATCATGTGTCACTGCTGCCTCACAGCGCCAGGGATCTGGGTTCAATTCCTTGCCTGGGTCACTGTCTGTGTGGAGTTTGCACTTTCTTCCCCTGTCTGTGTGGGTTTCCTCCGGGTGCTCCGGTTCCCTCCCACAGTCTGAAAGATGTGCTGGTTAAGTTATTTTGCCCAAACAGGCGCCGGAGTGTGGCGACTAGATTTTCACAGTGACTTCATCGCAGTGTTAATGTAAGCCTACTTGCGACTAGTAAAACTTAAAAGTTTAACTTTTAACTTTGACATCAGTACTTAGAGAGGATATTCCTGAGGGATCATCCAGTGAGTCTATATGGGTGGAGCTGAGAAATAAGAAGTGGGTAATTACTTTGATGGGATTGTACTGTAGCTGCCCCAATAGTCAGCGGGAAATTGAAGAGCAAATACGTAGGCAAATCACAGAGAGCTGCAAGAATAATATTGCTGTGATTGTGGGGGATTTTAACTTTCCAAACATAGACTGGGACTGCCATAGTGTTAAGGGCTTGGATGGGGAGGAATTTGTTAAGTGTCTTCAGGAAACATTTCTCAATGTGTAGATGGCTCTACTAGAGAAGGGACAAAACTCCACCTCCTGTTGGGAATTAAGGCAGGGCAAGTGACTGAAGTGTTAGTGGGGGAGCACTTTGGGACCAGTGACCATAATCCTATTAGTTTTAAAATAGCGATGGAAAAGGATAGGTCCGGTCCACAAGTTAAAATTCTAAATTGGGGCACGGCCAATTTTGATGATATTAGAAAGGAAGTTTCAAAAGCTGATTGGGCGAGGCTGTTCACAGGTAAAGGAATATCTGGCAAGTGGGAGGCTTTCAAAAGCGAGATAACGTGAGTTCAGGGCCAGCATGTTCCTGTTGGTGTGAAGGGCAAGGCCGGCAGGAGTAGGGAACACTGGATGACAAGAGGTATTGAGGCTCTGGTCAATAAAAAGGAGGAAGTATATGTCAGGTATAGGCAGCTGGGGTCAAGTGAATCCCTTGAGGAGTATAGGGGGTGTAGGAGTAGATTTAAAAGGGAAATTCATTAGCCATGCAGATGATACAAAGATATGTAGAGGGACAGGTAGTATTGAGGAAGCAGGGAGGCTGCAGAAGGACTTGGACAGGTTAGGAGAGTGGGCAAAGAAGTGGCAGATGGAATACAATGTGGAAAAGTGTGAGGTTATGCACTTTGGAAGGAGGAATGGAAGCATAGACTATTTTCTAAATGGGAAAATGCTTAGGAAATCAGAAGCACAAAGGACTTGGGAATCATTGTTCAAGGTTCTCAAGATTAACGTGCAGGTTCAGGCGGCAGTTAGGAAGGCAAATGCAATGTTAGCATTCATGTCGAGAGGGCTAGAATACAAGAACAGGGATGTACTTCTGAGGCTGTATAAGGCTCTGGTCAGACCGCATTTGGAGTATTGTGAGCAGTTTTGGGCCCCATATCTAAGGAAGGATGTGCCGGGCCTTGGAAAGGGTCCAGAGGAGGTTCACAAGAATGATCCTTGGAATGAAGAGCTTGTCATATGAGGAATAGTTGAGGACTCTGAGTCTGTACTCGTTGGAGTTTAGAAGGATGAGGGGGAATCTTACTGAAACTTACAGGATGCTGTGAGGCCTGGATAGAGTGGACATGGAAAGGATGTTTCCACTAGTAGGAAAAACTAGAACTAGAAGGCACAACCTCAGGCTAAAGGGATGATCCTTTAAAACAGAGATGAGGAGGAATTTCTTCAGCCAGAGAGTGGTGAATCTGTGGAACTCTGCCGCAGAAGGCTGTGGAGGCCAGGTCATAGAGTGTCTTTAAGACAGAGATAGATAGGTTCTTGATTAATAAGGGGATCAGTGGTTATGGGGAAAAGGCAGGAGAATGGGGATGAGAAAAATATCAGCCATAATTGAATGGCGGAGCAGACTCAATGGGCCAAGTGGCCTAATTCTACTCCTATGTCTTATGGTCTAAATTAGGAGGGCAAAAAGGGAACTTGAGATAGCTTTGGCAGGGAAGGTAAAAGAGAATCCAAAGAGATTCCACAAGTATATTAAGGGCAAAAGAGTAATTAAGGAGGGAATAGGGCCTTTTAAATGCATATAGATAAATCCCCAGGACCTGATCAAATGTATCCCAGGACATTGTGGGAGGCTAGGGAAGAAACTGCGGGGCCCCTAGATATTTGTATCGTTGACAGCCCCGGGTGAGGTGCTGGAAGACTGGAGGGAGGTAAATGTTGTGCCGTTATTTTAGAAAGGCGGCAGGGAAAAGCCAGGCAATTACAGAGCGGTGAGCCTAATGTCAGTGGTGGGTAAGTTGTTGGAGGGGATTCTGAGAGACAGGATCTCCATACATTTGGAAAGGCAAGGAGTGATTAGGGATAGTCAGCATGGCTTTGTGCATGGGAAATTGTGTCTTAGAAATTTGACAAGTTTTTTGAAGAGGTGACCAAGAAAATAGATGAGGGCAATGCAGTAGACGTTGCTAATATTGGCTTTAGCAAGGCCTTTGACAAGGTGACATGGCTGTCTGTGTGGAGTTTGCACGCTTTCCCCATATCTGCATGTGCTTCCTCCGGGTGCTCCAGTTTCCTTCCACAATCCAAAGATGTGTGCGTTAGGTTGATTGGCTATGCTAAATTGCGCCTTAGCGTCAGGTGGATTAGCAGGGTAAATGTGAAGTTGCGGGGATAGGGCATGGGTAGGATTGTTGTTGGTGCAGGCTTGATGGGCCGAATAGCCTCCTTCTGTACTGTAGGGATTCTATGATTGGTGGTGGGTAGCGATTCTTCAGGCCACTATTCAAGGAAGAGGCAGATAGCCCTCAGACCCTGCTTCTGGGGGGTTTGAGGTGTAGAGGGATTGGAATCCATAGTGAAGAGTAAGCAGTTTAAACGGGGAAACCGGAAATTGTTAAAATGATGTAGGGCATCAGAGGAAGCACAAATATATGGAGGAGAGAGAATAGAGTTAAGATGGGAAGAAATGAATTCAGTTAGGCAGGAACAGGCTGACATGATGGATCTACCAGGGCAGTCCTGTTTGTGGATTTTGGGAGGGAGGTAAAAATCGTTTTGCCGGATTGGAGGACAATGAGGTTAGAAGGCATGGAGGAGGGAAGATCTCCAGAAGAGATGAGGCCAGAGAAAATCCCGGAAACAATGGTCTGATGTTCAGTATCAGGCTCAGGGTCTAGGGGGAGGTGGGAAGTATCTAAGAGTTAGCAAGGTAGAGGTAGAGGTCTCAGCAACAATAGCACCACTCTTTCCAGCAGGTTTGTTAACAAAGTCAGGGTTGGATTGGCGAGCATTCAGTGCAACAAGTTCAGGTGGAGACTAGTTGGAAACAGAGTAATTAAGATGGCCGCTGTTATGCGGACAGTTCTCAATGAAAAGGTCAGGAGCAGGAAGAGGCCAAAAGGAGGGGTCCAGGTAGAAGGAGATTACTGGAGGTGGGTAAAAGGAACAATTGTTGTGGTGGTGGTGGTGGCGGGGGTGGGGTAGATTCCCAACCAAAGCATGTAGAAAAAGGCGATCTAAGAATACTTCAGCATCACGCTGAGACTGAAATTCATTGAGTTGAGGTGGTAAGTGGATAAAACTGAGTCATAGAATCCCGACAGTGCAGAAGTGCCCATTGAGTCTGCACCGACCACAATACCACCTATTCCTGTAACACCACATTTACCCAACTAATCCCCCTGACACTAGGGTCAATTTAGCCTGGCCAATCAACCTAACCCGCACATCTTTGGACTGTGGTAGGAAACTAGTGTACCCAGAGGAAACCCATGCAGACACGGCGAGAATGTGCAAACTCCACACAGACCATGACCTGAGGCTGGAATTGAACCCAAGTCCCTGGCGCTGTGAGGCAGCAGTGCTAACCACTGTGCCACCCTTTGCTGAGTACAGAACATTCAGCATCAGAGGAAATAGTGAAAACATGACAACTGGGATTAGAAAAAGGGACGGGGACAGAGAGGTGGAAGGACGGATGGGTATTGGCTGCAGTAAGTTGTTGGAGCTTGTGCTCCTTAACCCCTGAAAAGGAAGAGAAAGTTTCTGGTTAAGGCACTGGAACAGACAAAGTTTGAAATGGAACTGGGGAAAAGGCCAGCTTTGAGATAGGGTGAGTCGGTGCAGCTGGTGAGAGAAGTCGAGTGTGTATGAATGACGGCACATGGAACTGAGTGTGGATCTCAGGATGTCACACGAACAGCAGTCCAAGGAATGCTGCATATCCTGGAGATATCTGTAATCCTGGGTGCATTTGAAACATGAAAGATACAACTTTCGGGGAAATGTACTGAAGAGAGGTGGCAGTTTTTCAAGTAATGTCTGTCTAGAGTTCTACAGGACAACGTTCAGAGCAGACAGGGAGGAGTTGGTAGGTTAAAGGAACCGTGGTGCACGAAAGCTGTGCGGGACCTAGTCGAGAAGAAAAGGAAAGGGTACAAAAGGTTCAGAGAGCTTGGCGAAGATAGGGATCTCGATGAGTATACGGCTTGTAGGAAGGGACTAAAGAAGGAAAATAGGAGAGCCAGAAGGGGTCACGAGAAGGCCTTGGCAGGTAGGATTAAGGAAAACCCTAAGGGGTTCTATGAATATGTGAAGAGTAAAAGGATGAGACGTGAAGGAATAGGGCCTATAAAAGGTGAAGGTGGGAAAGTCTGTACGGAACCAGTAGAAATGGCAGAGGTGCTGAATGAGTATTTTGCCTCGGTTTTCACAGAGGAGAAGGACCTGGGTGGATGTACTGCGGACTTGTGGTGGACTGAAAACATTGAGTATGTGGACTTTAACAAAGAGGTTGTGCTGGAAAGTCGTGTTTGACGAATCTACTGGACTTTTATGAAGATGTCACTAGTGCTGGAAAGTCGTGTTTGATGAATCGACTGGACTTTTATGAAGATGTCACGAGTGCGGTTGACAGAGGGGAACCGGTGGATGTGGTGTTTTTAGATTTCCAGAAGGCATTCGATAAGGTGCCTCACAAAAGGTTGCTGCAGAAGATTGGGGTACACGGAGTTAGGGGTAAGGTGTTGGCGTGGATTGGGGATTGGCTATCTAACAGGAAGCAGAGAGTTGGGATAAATGGGTGCTTTTCTGGTTGGCAGTTGGTGACCAGTGGCGTGCCGCAGGGATCGGTGCTGGGGCCTCAATTGTTTACCATTTACATAGATGATCTGGAGGAGGGGACTGAATCTAGGGTATTCAGGTTTGCTGATGACACGAAGGTGAGTGGGAAAGCGAATTGCGTGGAGGACGCGGAAAGTCTGCAGAGAGATTTGGATAGGGTGAGCGAGTGGGCGAGGATCTGGCAGATGGAATATAACGTTAGCAAATGTGAGGTTATCAACTTTGGAAGAAATAATAGTAAATTGGAATATTATTTAAATGGAGAAAAATTACATTGTGCGACTGTGCAGAGGGACCTGGGGGTTCTTGTGCACGAATCGCAAAAACTCAGTCTGCAGGTGATCAAGAAGGCGAATGGAATGTTGGCCTTTATCGCGAGGGGGATAGAATATAAAAGCAGGGAGGTCTTGCTGCAACTGTACAAGGCACTGGTGAGGCCGCAACTGGAGTACTGTGTGCAGTTTTGGTCCCCTTATTTGCGAAAGGATATATTGGCCTTGGAGGGAGTGCAGAGAAGGTTCACCAGGTTGATACCGGAGATGAGGGGTGTAGCTTATGAGGAGAGATTAAACAGATTGGGTCTGTACTCGTTGGAGTTTAGAAGGATGAGGGGTGATCTTATAGAGACATATAAGACAATGAAAGGGCTGGATAGGGTAGAGGTGGAGAGATTCTTTCCACTTAGAAGGGAAACCAGAACTAGAGGGCACAGCCTCAAAATAAGGGGGGGCCAGTTCAGAACAGAGTTGAGGGGGAACTTCTTCTCTCAGAGGGTAGTGAATCTCTGGAATTCTCTGCCCATTGAAGTGGTGGAGGCTTCCTCGTTGAATATGTTTAAATCACGGGTAGATAGTTTTCTGATCGATAAGGGAATTAGGGGATATGGGGAGCAGGCGGGTAAGTGGAACTGATTCGCTTCAGATCAGCCATGATCTTGTTGAATGGCGGGGCAGGCTCGAAGGGCCAGATAGCCTACTCCTGCTCCTATTTCTTATGTTCGTATGGAATCTTTGAATGGCATCAAGACAGATAAGTCACCGGGTCCGGATGGGATGTACCCCAGGTTACTGTGGGAGGCGAGGGAAGAGATTGCAGAGCCTCTGGCGATGATTTTTGCGTCGTCGATGGAGACGGGAGAGGTGCCGGAGGATTGCGGATGTGGTTCCTATTTTCAAGAAGAGGAATAGGGATAGCCCAGGAAATTACCGACCGGTGAGTCTAACCTCAGTGGTTGGTAAGCTTATGGAGAAGATCCTGAGGGACAAGATTTATGAGCATTTAGAGAGGTTTAGTATGCTCAAAAATACTCAGCATGGCTTTGTCAAAGGCAGATCATGCCTTACGAGCCTGGTGGAGTTCTTCAAAAATGTGACTAAACACATTGACGAAGGGAAAGCAGTAGATGTGGTTTATATGGATTTTAGCAAGGCGTTCGATAAGGTCCCCCATGCAAGGCTTCTACAAAAAGTGAGAGGGCATGGGATCCAAGGGGCTGCTGCCCTGTGGATCCAGAACTAGCTTGCCCAAAGGAGGCAGAGAGTGGGTATAGATGGGTCTTTTTCTAAATGGAGGTCGGTCACCAGTGGGATCTGTTCTGGGACCCTTGCTGTTTGTCATTTTCATAAATGACCTGGATGAGGAAGTGGAGGTAAGTTTGCCGACGACACGAAGGTTGGTGGGGTTGTGGATAGTCTGGAGGGATGTCAGAAGTTACAGAGGGACATAGATAGGATGCAAGACTGGGCGGACAAGTGGCAGATGGACTTCAACCCAGATAAATGCGTAGTGGTCCATTTTGGCAGGTCAAATGGAGTGAAGGAGTACAATATAAAGGGAAAGACTCTTAGTACTGTAGAGGATCAGAAGGACCTTGGGGTCCGGGTCCATAGGACTCTAAAATCGGCCCCGCAGGTGGAGGTGGTGGTTAAGAAGGCGTATGGTGTGCTGGCCTTTATCAATCGAGGGATTGAGTTTAGGAGTCCGGGGATAATGATGCAGCTATATAAGACCCTCGTCAGACCCCACTTGGAGTACTGTGCTCAGTTCTGGTCGCCTCACTATAGGAAGGATGTGGAAAAGATTGAAAGGGTACGGAGATTTACAAGGATGTTGCCTGGATTGAGTGGCATGTCTTATGAGGATAGGCTGAGGGAGCTCGGTCTTTTCTCCTTGGAGAGACGTAGGATGAGAGGAGACCTAAAAGAGGTATATAAGATGTTGAGAGGCATAGATCGGGTGGACTCTCAGAGGCTTTTTCCCAGGGTGGAAATGTCTGCTACGAGAGGACACAGGTTTAAGGTGCTGGGGGGTAGGTACAGGGGAAATGTTAGGGGGAAGTTTTTCACACAGAGGGTGGTGGGCGAGTGAAATCGGCTGCCGTCAGTGGTGGTGGAGGCAAACTCAATAGGGTCTTTTAAGAGACTCCTGGATGAGTACATGGGACATAATAGGATGGAGGGTTATAGGTCAACTTGTGGGGCCGAAGGGCCTGTTTTGTGCTGTAGGTTTTCTATGTTTCTAACTTCAGCTGGAATCCATGTGGGGTTAAGTTGGAGCCAGAGACAGTCGCTGAGGAAGGAAATGTGATTGTGAAAGCGAGCTTTGGGAAATATCTTGTCAAACACCAGGAGGGAAAGGGAAAGCAACAGGAATCCTGTCATAGTGAAGAACAAAAGTTCTTCAAAGTATACATTCCTGGAAGAGAAGTGGTTGTGAATTAAACACTAAAATAAAAGCAAGATACTGCGGATGTTGGAAATCTGGGAAAACAACAAAGCCAGTCCACGTTAGCTGTTCTTGCAGCATGGTTCTGATAATGTGGCCAGCCTACAGCACTTTGATCTGATTACACAGCAACCCTTGCCCTGCTGAAAGACTCGGGGAGAGAAAATGCCAAATGTCATCAGCACAGACTATCTGAAGATTATACCCACACTGACACACACACACAGCAAGAAGCAGTTTCTTAAAGATCTGCTTAGGTAGAATGATGACATCAGCAAAGCACCAGATAATTTCAACAACTTTTTCAGCCTCAAACACGACTCCTTTTAAACTGATTCTCAGGCAGGACAATGCAGGTTTATTTGTATATGTCAGACTTCATTTACAAAGGCAAATTCAGGGAAAGCAACTCAATCAAAGACTTCCTATGCTGGCAATTACAGAGAATGCACATGGGAAAGACAAGGCAGCATCTCGGTACACAGAGGACATCGTGAAGCTTAAACTAAATCGACAGAAACTGAAGCTTCAAGGCCCCACTGTTTGATTTTAATTTCTATCTGTCATCTGTCCTGAAACCAGAAATGCATCCTGAACCGAAGCGGCAAGGACATTGATCATCTCCAAGGACACATCCTGCTTATGTGTGTTTGGCAATTTAGGACTTTTACTTTGACCTGTAAATGGGTCAGTTTATGAAAGAGAAAATCAGACAATTAGTAAATTGTTGTCAATCGAGAGAAGCATAAAGTATTCCTCGTCACAAAATTGAGTTAACGTGGGTGTGGAGAAATCCAATTTCAGCGGGTACTAAAAGGCTGTTACAATCTACACGAGCTTTCCTGGGTTTAGGGGTAGAATAACTGTTATCCAGGTGGAAAGGACACACTCTAACATTAGGTGAGCACAACATGGCACTCGGATGTGAGGTTTCCCATGGTTGGCCAGCTGACAATCACAGCTCAGATATAGAATTGTCATTTAGCATATGAGTGTAGAGCGACAGCACCTGGGCATGCACTCCCAGGACAGACTGGTTGGAGGGGAAAGATAGGTCTGGAGATGGTGGTAGCACAAGGGAAGTGTTTTATACATTCCTCTTATTTAAGAATCAAATTTTTATTTGATTGGAGAATGGCTCTCCAAATCTCCGTTGCTCTGAATGAACGAGGTCTAAGATTAATATTTTAAACTTAAATAAGGGCAACTATGTGAGCATAAAAACTGAGCTGGTTGAAGTGGTTTGATATACCAGGCCAGAGGATGGATCAATAGAGAAGCAGTGGCAGACATTTAAGGGGATATTGCAGAATTCGTATATTACTATAAAGAACAATTCTAAGAGGAAGATCCACCCTCTGAGGTTAACTAAATAACTTAAGTAAAGCATCAAACTTAAGGAAAAAGTATATAAATGTACAAGGGTGAGGGCAGGACAGATGAGTAGTTAGAATGTAAAGAATGGCAGTGAATGACTGAAAGATTGGGAGAAAGAAATTTTAGTATGAGGGGAAGATAGCTAGAAATATAAAATAGCAAGAGTTTCAACAGGTATTTAAAAAGGAAAAGAGTTGGTTCTCAGGAGTGAGAGAGCAGTTACTAGTAGATAGTAAGGAAGTGGCAGATGAAAAGAACAAATATTTTGCTTCTGTCTTCATTAGAGGGTGCAAATGACATTCCAGTAATAGTTGTAAATCAGGAAGAGTAGGGGAGAGGGGAACTTGGTGAGGTTACAATCACGAGAGAAGCAGTACTGAGCAACTTGATGGAGCTGTGGGCAGATCAGTCTCTGGTCACAAAGGACTTCATCATAGGGTCTTAAAAAATATAGCGAATGAAGTAGTTGACGCATTGGTGTTAAATTTTCCCAAAATTTCCTAGATTTTGGAAAGGTTCCATCAGACTGGAAAGCAGGAAATATAACCCCTTTATTCAAAAGGCGGGGGTGGAGGGGGAGGCAGAAAACAGGAACTATAGGCCGGTGAGGTTGATGTCTGTTATGAGGAAGTAGTTATAGTCAATCATTAACTAGATTATATCATAGATTCCTACAGTCCAGAAGGAGGCCATTCGGCCTATTGAGTTTGCACCAACTCTCTCTGACAGAGTACTGTACCCAGGCCCTTTTCAACCACTCTATTCCCGTAACCCCACCATTTACTATGGCTAATCCATCTAACTTACACATCTTGCGACACTAAGGAGCAATTTAGCATGGCCAAGTCACCTAACTTGCACATCTTTGGACTGTGGGAGGAAACTGGAGCACCTGGAGGAAACCCACACAACACGAGGAGCACATGCAAACTCCACACAGTCACCCAAGGCCGGAATTGAACCTGGCGTTGTGAGGCAGCAATGATAACCACCCATAAGTGCCCATATAGCTGGGCACTTGGAAAACCTCAAGGCAATCAGGAAGAGTCAGAATGGTTTTGTGAAAGGGAAATCATGATTAACCAATTTATTGGAGTTTTCTGAAGGAGTCACATGCTGTGGATAAAGGAGAACTTGTAGATGTACTGGACTTGAATTTCCACAAATCATTTGATAAGGTGCCACATTAAAGATTATTGCAGAAAATAAAAGCTCATGGGTGTAGGAGTAACACAGTAGCCTGGATTGAAGATTGGCTGGCTACAGGAAAACAGTATGCAGAAATGGGTCTGTTTAATTGGCAGGATGTGAGAAGTGGAGTCTCAAAGGGGTCTGTTCTGCGGCAACTTTTACAATTTACATCAGTGACTTAGATGAGGGGAGCGAAGGCATGGTAGCTAAATTTAGAGATGATACTTTTGATAGGTAGGAATGTATGTTGTGAAGATGACATAAGGAGTTTGCAGACAGATCTATTTAGGTTGTGTGTGCATGGGCAAAAGTCTGGCACATGGAAAACAATGTGAGACAATGTAAAGTTGCTCACTTTGACAGGAAGAATAAAAAAAAACCAAAATTATTTGAACTGAGAACAGCTACAGAACTCGAAGGTACAGAGGAAACTAGATATTCGAGTGCCTGAGCCACAAAAATTAGCCTGCAGGTACAGCACATAATAAGGTGAATAAAATGATATATTTTATTCAGAAAGAAATTGAACATAAAATTAAGGATGTCATGCTTCAGTTATTCAAGGCATTGGTTGGACCACATCTCGAATGCTGTGTGTAGTTTTAGTCTCCTTATTTAAGAAGGGTATAAATGTGTTGGGGCGGTTCAGATGAGATTTACTATATTGATCGCTGGAATGAGTGGGCTGTCTTCTGAGGAAAGGTTGGGCAGACTGGGCTTGTTTGCACGGGAGTTTAGAAGAGTGAGGGATGATATGAGTAAAGTCTATTAGATCTTGAATGGTCTCAAAGTGGATGTGGAAATTGTGTTTCTTCTTGTGGTCGAGTCCAAAACTAGGGGCTACCATTTTAAAATTAGGGTCATAGAGGTTTACAGCATGGAAACAAGGCCCTTCGGCCCAACTTGTCCATGCCGCCCTTTTTTTTAAAACCTCTAAGCTAATCCCAATTGCCCGCATTTGGCCCATATCCCTCTATACCCATGTAACTGTCTAAATGTTTTTTTAAAGACAAAATTGTACCCGCCTCTACTACTACCTCTGGCAGCTTGTTCCAGACACTCACCACCCTGTGCGTGGAAAAATTGAATCTCTGGACACTTTTGTATCTCTCCATTCTCATCTTAAACCTATGCCCTCTAGTTTTAGACTCCCCTACCTTTGGGAAAAGATATTGACTATCTAGCTAATAGGGGACAGGGATGAGAATATTTTTATCTCAGGAGGTTGTGTGGCTTTGGAACCTCTCTGCAGCAAAAGGCAGAGGAGATACATTCTTGCTCGGCAAGGGGATGGATATGGGGGAGGTGAGAATGGCAATTCACAAACAGATCAGCCATGATATTTCTGGATGGTGTAGCAGACTCAAGGGGCCAAATGGCCTACTTCTGCTCCAATTTTGTATGTTCATAGTTACCACGACAGATACTCAGACAAGAGTCTGTAATGAACAGCAATGCTTCAAGAGGATCTAGAGGAGAAACAGCTCTTTGATGATAAGGTAAAAAATGGATTGTGGCTCTCACACAGCCTGTTTTACACTGTGACCCCTCCATCACACACACACACATTGCCTGTTTCACACTGTGACCCCTCCATCACACACACACACACACAGCCTGTTTCACACTGTGACCCCTCCATCACACACACACACAGCCTGTTTCACACTGTGACCCCTCCATCACACACACACAGCCTGTTTCACACTGTGACCCCTCCATCACACACACAGCCTGTTTCACACTGTGACCCCTCCATCACACACACAGTCTGTTTCACACTGTGACCCCTCCATCACACACACACACAGCCTGTTTCACACTGTGACCCCTCCATCACACACACACACACAGCCTGTTTCACACTGTGACCCCTCCATCACACAGTCTGTTTCACACTGTGACCCCTCCATCACACACAGTGTTTCACACTGTGACCCCTCCATCTCACACACAGTCTGTTTCACACTGTGCACCCCCACCCACCCCAGCACAGACAGCCTGTTTTACACTGTGACCGCCCCCCCCAGCACACAGATGTTTTGCACTGTGACCACATCCCCCCGCCCACAGACAGCCTGTTTTACACTGTGCCCACTATGCATCAACGTCAATGAAAATGGTAAACCAGGTTGGAGTGCTGAATGTTCTCACCCAATCGTGTTTGTGTGGCGTCAACTTAGCAGAAATACCCATGAGCTGGGACTCTCCACATTATTTATTGAATTACAAATCAACAGCGAGAAATTGATATTACAAAGCTGTTTGTGTTGTTGCTGCTGGTTCTTGTACTCCTGCCATAGCACTTACAGGATTCAGCACACTGTCGATCCAGCGCAGAGTGACAGGATTTGGGTCATAGGTTCACTTCCCTGATCTTGCATTCATTAAAATTCCAAACTTGGGGTGGATATCATGGAAATCGAACTGAACAGGTAAAATAAAGTGCAGCATTAAAAATATATCAGCCATCATTACCCGACAATACCCACCTCACCTTCCGAAAGAAAGTGGCTGCAAAGTGTGCAAGACCAGAATGAAACAAAAGGAACGCTCAGCTGACACAGTCTTATTTTAAACAACCAGAACTGGACAGCAGATCTGGTTAAGTCACAATGGACACACTGTGCCACTCTATGTATCACACCTCCCCCCCTGAGCAAGCCACACTCTTCTCTGGAGAAAAAACAGGCGACTGATCAGAAATCACAGCGTCCACTTGGTGTGTCAATGTCATCCTGCTTTAGATTCACCTTGATCACTCCAGCTAAAGAGGCAGCAATGGAGCCTGTTATCTTTGGGCCACAGAGTTCAAATGGCATGAGATCCAATTTCACAAACATCTCCCAAGTTCTCATTCAGATTAAACAAGGAAGTAAACAGCATCCAGTCACTTATCTTTGATATCCAAATAAACGCTCGGCATGGTTAAAAGCTGCAGTGAGCAGCAGTGTTGCAAACAGGATCTGTGCACACTGGAAAATCCATTACTCAATTGATATATCTGAGCCCTGAGAAACTGCTAAGTAGAAGCAGGACTCTGACTATCCATAATTTTGATGTGGAGATGCCGGCGTTGGACTGGGGTAAACACAGTAAGAAGTTGGACTTTAACCTGGTGTTGTTAGACTTCTTACTGTATCCATAATTTGGCAGAGGTGTCTTCAGAGTTGGTCTCTGCAATATCAGAAATAGATAAAAGGTAATGACAATCATCATAAAGAGACAGGGAAAGAGGTATAACTGAAGATTGTTCAGTAAACAGCACTTCCACCTTGTGTTATATCCCCATCTTACAGAGGACCTTCTTGTGCGGAAACGAAGCATCTGTCCTGACTTTATCTTGGATTGGAGCAGACCTTCATCTTAAAAAATGCATCTTTTTATGAGTATGCAGAGAAGCCCTCCGATTCCTGTGAGAGTGACCACGGCCAGCAACCGGACTGTTAGAAAGTCCAGGGAGTCTTCAAGCTGAGAGTGCAGTTTGCAAACTTGCCGATACGTACTGACGCTGTCTCCAGAGTTGTCGATCACATGGTTTGCCAGCTTCCGCTTCTGCTCCAATGGCATCTGGGCACCGATGCGGCGCTCTGCCTCCGCCTGCGTCAAACTATTCCGCTTCATTAGCCGGGCCAGCTGGGCCTGAGGGTCACTGTGGCATAACAAACACAGCGGTCAGCCGTATGCCACAAACACAGTTACACTGACAAAAGACTTCATCGAAAGAGCGAGGGAGGGGACAGATTTTATTTAACCCGACAGTAAGTTATGATCCAGGACGCCTGAAAGGGCAGTGGAAGCAGATTCAATAATAACTTGCAAACAAGAATTGAATAACTACTTGAAAATAAAAATACAGGGCCACAGGGAAAGAATGGGGTTCAGCATTTTCAAAGAGCCTATACACACACGAGGGGCTGACTTGTCATCTTCTGTGTTGTAACATTCCATAAATCAGTGATTAAGTTTTGATTGTACATGGTGTCCTAGTCAATCAATGGGTAAACCTGAGTAGTTTGGCACCAAGCTACATAAAGCTGGAAAAGCCATGCCTCGTCCCTGCTCTATGCTGAGTTAGCGGATCTGATCAGGTGCTAACTCTTGGGGCATTAAGCTGGGGAAGACATTGGGGGGGGGAGAGTAAGATTCAGTCAGGCTTCCTATTCCTATTTGTTATGTAGCTCCGGATCTTCCGTCCTCTTGGCTATACAGGGATTTTCTGCAATATTTTCCACGCAGAAACGGCCAGCCAGTCCTCACTCCATAGGCATAGAGAATAGTGTTCAGGGCACAACGCCTCAGAGTATTTCCCCCTCAACCTGACCCAAAACCAACCACTCACGATAAAGGAGACTTATTTTTAAAACCAATCAATGTCTCTGGACATCTTTCTTCAGCAGAACTTAAATTGGGAATGTCAGGAAGTGAATACAGGATGTCCACAATGTCCTGGTATAACCAAGTGGCTAATTCACTGGCTTTACACAAACTTTAGGGGAAGACAGTGGTGCAGTGGCATTGTCACTGGACTAGTAATTCAGAGATCCAGGATAATGCTCTGGGGACCTGGGCTCGAATCCCAACATGGCAGTTGGCAAAATCTAACCCCAATAAAAAATAAATCCAGAATTAAAAATCTACTGATGACCATGAAACCATTGTCAATTCTTGTAAAAACCCATCTGGTTTATTAATGTCCTTTAGGGAAGGAAATCTGCCATTTTACCTGGTCTGGCCTGCATGTGACTCCAGAGCCACAGCAATGTGGTTGACTCTTAAATGTCCTCCGGGATGGGCAATAAATGCCGGTCCAGCCAGCGACGCCCACACCCCATGAACGAGTAAAAAAGAACTTACCAATAAACAACTATAGTGTGCTTCATAAACTTGGCTAACTTGTTAGTCTCAAACAAGAGTGGAACATCGAGGATAACATATCGGTATCCTGCAGATAAGAAAAAATAACACTCCTGTATTGTGCTGAACCAAATGAATCAGTTTCTGGCCTGTGTGACATCAGATAACATTGTTTTTCCACTGATTCAGATAGGTTGTTACATAATGAATGAGTGTTCGAATCCTTACAGCGTAGGAGGCCATTCGGCCCATTGAGTCTGCACCCACTCTGACAGAATATCTTACCCAGGCCCTCTCCCCCACCCTATCCTCATAACCCCACTAATTTACTATAGAATCAAACAGTGTAGCAGAGGCACTTTGGCTCATCGCGTCTGCACCTACAGGTGAGAAACACCTGACCTTCCACCTAATCCCATTTACCAGCACTTGGCCCATAGCCCTGAATGTTATGATGTGCCAAGTGCTCATCCAGGTTCTTTTTAAAGGTTGTGAGGCTTCCCGCCTCTACCACTCTCCCAGGCAGCGCATCCCAGACCATCACCACCCTCTGGGTAAAAAAGGTTTTCCTCACATCTTCCCTAAACCTCCTGCCCCTCACCTTGAACCTATGTCCCCTCGTGACTGACCCTTCAACTAAGGGGAACAGCTGCTCCTTATCCACTCTGTCCATGCCCCTCAATCTTGTACACCTCGATCAGGTCAGCCCTCATGGCTAATCCATCTAGGGACACTAAGGGGCAATTAATCATGGATAATTCACCTAACCTGCACATTTTTGGATTGTGGGAGGAAACCAGAGCACCAGAGGAAATCCATGCAGACACAGGGAGAACATGCAAACTCCTTACAGGCTATCATCCAAGGCCAGAATTGAACCCAGGTCCCCGATGCTGTGAGGTAGCAATGCTAACCACTGTGCTGCCATTTAGTGGCTTAGATGGCTATTTCTATTCATTCATGGGGTGTAGGTATAACTGGCTAGACCAGCATTTATTGCCCATCCCTAACTGCGCTGGAGGTGGTGGTATGAGCTGCCTTCTTGAACTGCTGCAGTCCATGTGGTGTAGGTACACCCACAGTACTGTTAGGAAGGGAGTTCCAGGATTTTGACCCAGTGACAGTGGTGGTGATCTAAGTTATTTATATAGCTAAGACCCCAAATGACATTTGGTCTTTGCTGCAAGTGAACTGGAGTACAACAGTAAGGATGCCGTGTTACTATCCCACTGCTTGCAGCGTGCCAACTTGAAAATATTGTGTTTATTCCAATTCTCTGCTTCCTGACTGTTAACTAATCATTTATTCGTGCTAATAATATATTACTCCCACACATACGAGCTCTTATCTTCTGCAATAACCATTTACGTGGCACCTTGTCGAATGAGTTTTGGAAATCTGGTTCCCCTTTATTGGCCTTGGCCTGAATCTTCTGTGCACCAGCAGTGATCACTGGATTGCCGCTGTGCTCAAATTCCCCTGATTGGACACTGAACAAAGAACAAAGAACAGTACAGCACTGGTGGGGGAGGAGTCAGTAGTTGGGAGGGCAGTTATGTAGTTATCCAGATATTAGGCTATATTTCAATCCAGCCTTGCTTGTGTAACTATTCAGGCAAGTGCAGCAGAACAGCCCAAAGTCTTCAACTCTAGCTCAGAGTTGGAGACCTTTGCAGAGGGTCCTGTAGAGCAGGGAAATTGCCATTCGAACTGAAACTTTCCAGGAAATTCCCACACTGGGTCACAGGTCAGGATTTCCATAGGGTGTGACATACATCTGGTCTCCTATGATGCAGAGACCGGACGATTTTGCCCCAATAGTTAGATTAAAAAATTCTCCAGCTAGTCTATCAGATCTCCTCTTGGCTTCCTCCTCTCCAAGGAGAACAGTCCCAACCTCTCCAATCTATTTTGTCTGTCCATGTTCTTCCAGCCACAATGCACCACCTTTCATTTCAGGGAGATATGGAGCTTTCATAGAATCATACAGTGCAGAAAGAGGCCATTCAGCCCATCCAGTCTGCACCAACCACAATCCCACCCAGTCCCTATCCCCATAACCCCATGCATTTACCCTAGCTAGTCCCCCTAACACTAAGGGACAATTTAGCATGGCCAATCCACCTAACCAGCACATCTTTGGACTGTGGGAGGAAACCGGAGCACCCGGAGGAAACCCACACAAACACTGGGAGAACGTGCAAACTCCACACAGTTGGTGACCCAAGCTGGGAATCGAACCCGGGTCCCTGGCGCTCTGAGGCTGCAGTGCTAACCACTGTGCTATATATACATATATCATTTGCACTTTTATCACACAGCTCACTCCACCAACTTGTCTATGTCCAAACGTTGACACTGTTCTCCTCTCAGTTTACAACACTTCATGGTCCTGTATCATCCGCAAACTTCAAAATTATCCGCTGCACACACGATCTAGATCATTAATATACATCCGGAAAAGCAAGGGCCACAATTTTGATCCCTGGGGAATTCCATTACAAACCTTCCTCCAGTCCAAAAAATATCCATTGTCCATTACCCTCTGCTTCTTATTGCTCAGCCAATTGGAAATAGTAATAGGCCCAAAACTAGTCCCTGAGCAACCCTACCAGAAACCACCTGCCAGGCTAAAAAACACCCACCCACCACCACTCTGCCCACTGCCATCGAAACAACTCCACACCCACCCTCCCCAACTTCGTGGATTCTCAATAAACTTCCTGTGTGGCTCCCCACCAACCCACCCAATGAAAGCTGATAAGTTCGTCAACCTAACACTGATGGTGGAGGAATACTATACCATCATAATACACATAATTTCAACCAGACCTGCATGGTGCATGTATGCAAACTTTAACTTATAGTGCATTTGTTAGCAAAGTGGGAAGATGAAGGGCAGAGTGCCCAAGTATTTTTTGATTGCTGGAGTGTTTTACTTCCTTGGTTACTTAATAATGACAGATAATTCTTCAGCAAATACACAGCATGACTTATATTTACCTGCATTGTGCCAGTGTGTGCAAGACAATTTTTAACCACTATTAGTTTGTTTTGATTCAGCAGCAATTTAATTGAGGTCTCTAAAATAATGACACGAATAGATTGCCAATTAGGAGGTCATGTGGCACAGTGGATAGCGTCCCTATCTCTGAGCCAGAACCTTTAGGTTCAAGTCCCACCCCAGGACTTGATGGCCATAAAAGGTGCGTTTGTGGCAAGGCCAAGCAGGTTGATTGCCTACCTGCAAATCCATTTGATATGCCTATGGCAGGCTTTAGGAGTGAGACAGTTTCCTGATCAGCCACAACCGTGTGATCGCTACAGCTTCCCCATGTTCAAAGACTGTGCGGAAGCTCTTGCCATGGTCTCTGTGACAAGTGTCTTCCTTGCTTCAAGGGACTGCTGGAGAGAGGGTCACACTTACAAGTAACGCATGGGCAGGACTAGATTAGTAGACTCGGTAGTTCCTCGTTTCTCAGAGTATAGTGGACCTGCTCAAAATTACTAATTCGCTGCATGAATTCAAATGGAAAATGGACCCATTTATGGCCAGGCCCTTGCACATCAGGAAAGTAACTTACAGAACCATTCGTGGTCAATGTGATCTCCTCCGACTAGTCTGGATCACCAAAAGGGAGGGATTTTTCAAACTGTTTTTCTCCTTAATTGACCAGGGTTTCTTAATCGCCTCTCCCAGGAGAGAGCACATGGTTGTGGGTGGGGAGGGGATGACTATATTGTGAGCTATAAGGAGTTATGGCTAAAGGAGACAGGCTGGATGACCAGGTCTTTTCCTGTTTGACATTTTCTTACATTTATAGGGTTAAAAATTAAAATATGCAATCTACAAGCAGAAGTACCAATAACACAGAGCACACACATCTTACAGCATTAAAATAATAGCAAGTTAAAGCAAAGTATTTGCGGCTCACGTCTTACCTTGTATAAAGTATTTAAAGATCTGTTTGAGCATGGCTTTGTGGATTTCTGGATGAGTGATGGAATTCAAGAGCTGACGTTTGTCCACATCAGTGAAGATGATATTTCCCAGCTTCTCCCGGTTGATTTTTCTGTCCTCCAGCAGGATCTCCTCACCAAAGGAACGCACTATTGCCCAGTATGCTGGAGAGTCCGGCTCAACAACTTATGGGAAAGGAGTACAGGCACTCATTCTACATTTTACTGTTATATATTCTTCAATTCCCTTTCCCAGCTTTTTAGATGCATCCATGCTATTTAACCTCAACTATTTGATGTGGTGCGTTTTGCATTCTCTCCTAATTAAAACGATTTCACTTGAATTCCCCATTTGATTTATTAGTGACTATTTTATATTTATACTCCCTAGCTCTGGCCTCCCTTGCAATCAGAACCATCTTTGCTACATCTACCCTCTGAAATCCTTTCTTAATCTTCAAGACCTCTATTAGGTCAACCCTCAGTCATACTCACTGACGACACAGAAGGAGGCCATTCGACCCATCATGTCCATGCCAGCTCTGCACAGCAATCCAGTCAGTCTCATTCCCCTGTTCTATATCTGTAGCCATGCAAGTTTATTTCCCTCAAGCGCCCATCTAATTTCCTTTTGAAGTCATTTATTGTCTCCGCTTCCAGCGCCCTCACAGGCAGCAAGTTCCAGGCCATTATCACTCGCTGCATAAAAAATGTTCTTCCTTACAGCCTCCCTGCACTAAAACCTTAAACACCCGTGTCCTCCCAACCCTGCTAGCATTTTTCCTACAGCAAAAAGAGAGTCCCAGCCTGTTAAATCTTTCCCGAAATGTATAGCCTCTCAGTTCTGGTATCATTCCCATAAATCTGTCTTGCACCTTCTCAAATGCCTTGGTGTTCTTTTTATAACATGGAGATCAGAACTGTTCATAGATTCACAACATGTGGTCTAACCAAGGTTTGATTGAAGTTTAATGTAACCTCTCCACCTTACAATTCCAGCCCCTTCAGAATGCCAACACTCCAAGGCTGCCATCTGAAATTATTTTAGTTTCTATTAAATTTATAAATCATATTCATTAATTGGCAATTTTAAAAGTAATATGAATTCAATACTTCATTTTCGCTGACAATCTCCTCCTCTTGAACACATATAAAGTTACTGGCACAAGGGCACCCCTACGGTGGTAATCCCAATACCCTGGTGAGGCAACCAGCATTCAGAATCAGAAATGATTGTACAAATGAAGACATTATTGTTAACAGCGAAGCAAGCTCTTGTCCACAGTGACATATCTTGTGGCAGAGCACCTTTGCTGAAATCATAGAAATCATAGAAACCCTACAGTACAGAAAGAGGCCATTCGGCCCATCGAGTCTGCACCGACCACAAACCCACCCAGGCCCTACCCCCATATCCCTACATATTTACCCACTAATCCCTCTAACCTGCGCATCTCAGGACACTAAGGGCAATTTTTTTTTAGCATGGCCAATCAACCTAACCCGCACATCTTTGGACTAGCATAAAGCAAGAGTTATATCAGATCTTCAGGTCTACACTGTTTTATCTTTCTCTAAGGTGAACTGTGATTACCTTTTATTTTTCTCTTTTATCTTTATTTTTTTTAAACTGTGATTACCTTTTATTATCTTTCTCTAAGGTGAACTGTGATTACCTTTTTCAAAATGTATTTGCGGGATGTGAACATCATTGGCTAGGCCAGCATTTATTACCTACCCCTAATTGCCCTCGAGGTGGTGGTGGCTTGGACCGCTGCAGACCATGTGGTGTAGGTACACCCACAGTGCTGTTAGGGAGGGAGTTCCAGGATTTTGAAGGAACAGCGATATATTTCTGAGTCAGGATGGCATGTGGCTTGGAGAGGCACTTATTGGTGTTCCCAATAGCCGACTGCCCCTGTTCCTCCAGGTGGCAGACGTGCTGTCAATAGAGCTTGGGTGAGTTTCTGCAGTCCATCTTGTGGATGGTACACTTCACTATCACTGTGTACCAGTGGTTGAAGAGGTGAATGTTTAAGGTGGTGGACCAGCTGCCAAACAGGGTTTTTACCAGGCCATCAAGGAAGTGAGAAAAGCAAGCAAAGCAATTGGAACAAAACTGACCATTTTATAAAGCAAAACCAGCATATCATTCAAAACCAATTAAGGAGAGATATTACTGGCATTTAGATTTCTTGATTTAAGCATCAGTACCTTAGAGACGTCACCATGACATGAGCAGTTGAGCTAAGTGGAATAGATACATTTAAGGGAAAGCTAGCTAAGCACATGAGGGATGTAATGAACTCTGCCCTTTGCAAAAAGCTTGCATTGGGAGATATTTTGTTGGTTGACTGAAAAGGAACTCTGGAAAGTTCTACCATCAGGACTGTCATAACCTGAAATGAGTTTGGAGAAATGCACCTTATCAATGTTAATGGTATCAGGGCCCTCAAATGGAATAAAGCTGCTGGTGAAAATGACTCAAGGGCCAAATCAGTGAATGGGAAAAGTGAGAGATTATGGCCGGGATTTTAGGACCTCGCTCGGGCGAGGCTTGTAAAATCCCGCCCAAGGCCAACGGAGAATTCCGTTCTGCAAGCCTCGCCCGGCCCAGAATCAGTAAAATTCCGACCTCTACATATTTCAGAAGCAGAGTTTGGCAGACTTTGAGAAAGTATGTGGTGCCATATTTATGCTGGGAATGATGCTGAAACAGTTGTGAGACTTATCCTTGATACATCAACTATTTTGAGTGAAATTTATCATTTCTAATGGAATACTATTTGTTTGATAATTCATGCTTAATTTCATGAACATATGAAGGAGTAGGAGTAGGAGTAGGCCATTCAGCCCTTCGGGCCTGCTGTCATTCAATATCATGGCTGATCTGATTTTAACCTCAACTTCACATTCTGGTCTGCCCCGGATAACCATTGCTCATCAAAAGTGCATCTGCTTCTGCCTTAATGATATTCTGGTCCATCTTGTGGATGGTACGCTTCACTATCACTGTGTACCAGTGGTTGACATCTCAACAACATTTTGAGGAAGAGAATTCCAAGGTCTCACAACCCTCAAGAGAAAATGTTTTCCTCATTTCTGTCCTAAATGGGTGACTCTCTATTTTGAAACAGTGACTCCAAGTGCGAGGTTCTCCCATGAGGAAACAGACTCTCCACATCCACCCTGTCATGTCCCCATAGAATCTTATAAATTTCAATCAAGTCACCTCATAATTGGATATTGTTGATTTCGAGTTTGTCTATAAGTTTCTCTTAGGACTGTCTCAAAATAATCCAAGGGCAGATACAACTGGTGTTAGATATGGAGAAAAACTCCCTCTATACTGTCTCAGTACAGCTACTGCACAAGGTAATGAGCGACTAAAGTTCCCTCTAAGTGCCCTTTAACACAGAGAGCAGTTACTGTATGGTTAGAGCAACAATTTTCCACACTTCCATCAAATACTCCCAGGGCAGGTATAGCGCAGGGTTAGGTAGAGTAAAGCTCCCTCTACACTGTCCCCATCAATACTCCCAGGGCAGGTAGAATGGAGTAAATTACTTCTCTGACAAACGTTCAGCAGCCACCAACACATAGGTTCCAATCAAGACTGGACATAGGTGATGATCCCTTTTAATCAAACGAATGGCCTCACAACTGTTAGCGCAAAATTAGCAAAGTTTATGCTGCTGGGTTTCTTTCCAGCAGGTAGTTTGTGAGAGACATTCAGGACAGCTTTTGGCTGGTGGTTGTGTGCGGCCCCACTCTGCATGAATGTGTGTTAGGGAATATTACAAGAACTGTGCTTCGAATTTTGAGTTTCTTCGCTTCGAATGAGGGGCGGCACGGTAGCACAGTGGTTAGCACTGCTGCTTCCCAGCTCCAGGGTCCTGGGTTCGATTCCCGGCTCGGGTCACTGTCTGTGTGGAGTTTGCACATTCTCCTTGTGTCTGCGTGGGTTTTCTCCGGGTGCTCCGGTTTCCTCCCACAGTCCAAAGATGTGCGGGTTAGGTTGATTGGCCAGGTTAAAAATTGCCCCTTAGAGTCCTGAGATGCGTAGGTTAGAGGGATTAGCAGGTAAAATATGTGGGGGTAGGGCCTGGGTGGGATTGTGGTCGGTGCAGATTCGATGGGCCGAATGGCCTCCTTCTGCACTGTAGGGTTTCTATGATTATTTCATTGATGTCATAGTTAATGTCAACTTGCAAGTATATGCCTTAAGGCAAAATTAAAGTAATAACCCCTTCCCCACCATGCGTTTCATTTTTTTCAGCTTAGACATTATCTTGAAGACCCTCTTGTACCATGACAGAGGGTACAGCTTCTAGGAAGAGAAACAACAAGCTTCACAGTTCACAACAGAACCATAGGTATCACAACACAAAATGCTTGGATCTGCAATATTCAAAACTTACTCTGTCTTGCTATCTGATCAGCATCAACAACCGGACACCCAAGTTCACGGAATACAGCAGCAACTGTGCTTTTCCCTGAGGCAATCCCACCCGTTAGACCAACCAGGAACATTTTCTTTCTAAGATGAGAGCAGAAAGATTACATTGGTGTTCTACAGAGTAAGGGAAACATAAGTAAGTACTCTATCAGGTTGAAAACCTTGCCAACAGTGTTGGGTCTCAGTCGCCATCGTGTGCAACATACGAGGAGTTTACTGAAGTCCCTTGGCTCTATGCACTCCCTCAGTGGAGATGGTGGTGAAGCCACCATATGGTGGAGACTACAAATGGCCACTGTGCTCCTGGTTTAGACAAGGCTCTTGGAACAGATTATTACTGATGGCCTCCACTGAAATGGTGGCACAGTGGTTAGCCTCACAGTGCGAGGGACCCAGGTTCAATTCTGGCCTCGGATCACTGTCTGTGTGGAGTTTGCACTTTCTCCCTGCATTTGCCTGGGTTTCCTCCCGCAGTCCAAAGATGTGCGGGTTAGGTTGATTGGCCATGCTAAATTGACCTAATGTCAGAGGGATTAACAGGGTAAATGCGTGGGGTTAGGCGGATAGAACCTGGGTGTGACTATGGTCAGTGCAGATTTGATGGGCCGAATGGCCTCTTTCTGCACTGTAGGGATTCTATGAAGCTGTCTCAATGTGAGCATCAGGTGGGGAAAGGGCTGACCTCTCCCATGAACTGCACAACCTCAATGTCACATGAATACATATCACATGCCTGGAGTTCCAGAGGAGAACTCTACCCCAGTAAGAAGATAACACTTTGTTTGGGGGAAGGGACAGGGAGAACATTAACCAAAGATGTGCGTGTTAGGTGGATTGGCCATGCTAAATTGCCCCTTAGTGTCAGGGGGACAAGCTAGGGAAATGCATGAGGTTACGGGGATAGGGCCTGGGTGGGATTGTGGTCGGTGCAGACTTGATGGGCCGAATGGCCTCCTTTTGCACTGCAGGGATTCTATGATTCAAAGATAAAGTGGAAAATATTGTCAAAGAAATTGTGATTTTCAAATAATATGCTAAATTTCATACAGTGATGTATTTTTAATCTTATCAGGAATCCAATCCGGAGTAGCTGATAAATAAACATGATTGAAGTGAAACAGATTAGGAAGAATATATTCATTGGATAAGCAATACCTCCACCGTACTTTATTCCACCACCCCCCTAACCAAATATGCTCCCTAACCCCAACATTTATTTTTCTGTTCTCTGGTAAAGATTCAGACTCCTGTGGAGAGGGGGTACAGAGGTGAGTGGTCAAGCTTCAGGGGCTCCAGTTGTCCTCCAGCACTCTGTGGACTTTGCACACGTGAGCCAGGATTCTCACTGCAATTTTTCTTTTAACTGACATGCATGTACATTAAGTGAACATCAACAGGGATACCTAAACAACAATTATTTGGCTGAGGAACTGGAGAGAGCAGAACAGTATCTATAGAAGAGGAAGTTACAAAGTATGAATGGGAGAAAAAGAAACAGATTTCTAGTTTTGCATTCTAATCCAATTGTTATCTGATCTACTGCAGACGCAGCATGTTACAAAGCAGCAGCTAGAGCCCCAGTGATATGGTAACAATCCTTGCAAAGAGCAGGTTCTATTTCAGCTGTAATTTTCAGAGCTTCAAATAACACAAAGTATGACTGAAATATCTGGGTAGCAAACCAAAAGTATTTTGGACAACAATAGAAACTTGAACAAAAAAAATGAGATTATGTTGGTACAGGACAGTAAGGTTTATAATCGTAAAAAGCAGCAAACTTGATCATCAGCTCACCTTTAGTTTGATATTGTCAGAGTGTTGGATGTTACAATTGGTCTCAGAATGCTAGAATGACCAGAGGCTGGTGGAATGAGGAGGGCTGGGGTGAGGGAAAGAGAAGAGAGAAAGTTACCCAAGGTCTTCACCTCTGATAGATATTAACAGTGCGATAGTGAGCGAGTGCTGCACGGCCAAAGGTGCTGTCTTTTGACCGTGGGGGTGGCACAGTGGTTAGCACTGCTGTCTTACAGCGCCAGGGACCCGGGTTCAATTCCCAGCTGGGCGACTGTCTGTGCAGAGTCTGCATGTTCTCGCCATGTCTGCGTGGGTTTCCTCCCACCAGTCCGAAAGACGTGCTGGTTACCTGCATTCTCCCTCAATGTACCTGAACAGGCGCCGTAGTGTGGCGATCAGGGAACTTTCACAGTAACTTCATTGCAGTGTGAATGTAAGCCTTAATAAACTTAAACCTAAAACTTAAACTCGGCTGCCCCATTTGCTCTCTCAGGTGGATGTTAAAAAGCAGGAGGGAAGATCATCCCAATGTCCTGGCCAACACTCACTTATCAATTAACATCACAGATTGTGTCACATTGCTGCTTGTGGGAGCTTGCTGTGCAGAAACAGGTTGAATGAATTTCCTACAACAGTTTGACACATGGTAAAGAATACTTCATTAGCTGTCAGGTTTTTTGTGATGTCCGGAACAGCACTACAGAAACATGATCCTTTTTACTATAGTCAGCTGGCATACATTCGCAGAGGGAAATAAAAATGACAAGTAGGGAACTTGAAAGACTACGCTTGGATTGAACAGGAGTAGCTAAAAGGCTGCAGAGTTAATCCTACCCTTGAACAGTTAAATGCTTAATGATTTTCAGATGCACATTGCCCTCATGCTGCCTTGCACAAGCAGCCAAGATTAGAGCTTCCAGGAGAATTACACAAAGCAAAAGGGCCATGGTCCACAAGGAGGGAGAAAAGGCCACAGATTATCAGGCCAGGCACAGCACAAGAAATTGATCAATCAATTGGAAAAGTTCAGTTGATTCGCTATACTGGTCTGATGGAGAGAACACAAGATAAGGCTCTTGTGGGAAATGGCGGAAAGAGATACTAAAGCAATTTATACCTGACCTCAACTTATTGAATTTGGAGGTTGCTGCTACTGCATTGCCAAAGTGTAGGGTGGTCCATTGGGGCACCGTCAGCCCTGCATTCATTTATGTTATACTGCTGTCTCCAGGGGTCACTGTGCAATATAAACAAGGTGGTCTAATTGCCTCTGGTGGTGAGGGACATCATCTATTGCATCAACTTGATTGGCATTTTATCAAAGCAAAGGTTGCCTATGCTGGCTGGCCCATGGCACTAAGACAGCTGACAGCTCCGTTTCATCTGGGAAGGTCTGCAGGGAGAACAGGAATACATCCAGCAAACAGCTGGGCGTGCAGAATGGTCAGAACTTGTACAATAAGTGGGGCAGAGCAGCCTGCAATCAGACTCTTGCAGCAGCCCAAGTTCAAAAACGCTGCTGTATGAGCAGCAAGGTGAGATTGTACTGCAGCTGATGTACCTACCTGCTGGATCAGAAACTTTGAAGTATACTTCGCTTCTAACTTTCTTTGTATGCATCGATGTAGGGGATGTTAGTGCTAGAGAACAGAATACTTTCTACTTCAAGTACTCAAGTATTCATTTCAAATCAACACAGTAAAATTCCCTATTCTGAAAAAAAAAACTAATTGACTCCACCTCAATGTAAAAACACTCTCTCCGTGACGGTGTGACAATTTTTAATTTTCCCAAAATCAACCAGACTTGAAAGAAAACAGTTCAATACTAGCTGAAGTTTCACTCCAATTGAAGGTATGCAGTAAAATTGGCAAAGACAATACTGTATTCCATTAAAACTACTGAAATCTACGAGGCAGCTTTCCCTTTGTTGTGTGCTTAAACACATCCCTACAAAATGATTCTCATACAATCATAGAACCCCTGCAGTACAGAATGAGGCCATTCAGCCCATTGAGACTGTACCAACCAGAATCCCACCCATATATTCTCGTAACCACACACATTTACCCTGCTAATCCCACTGACACTAGGGGCAATTTAGCATGGCCAATCAACCTAACCTGCACATCTTTGGACTATGGGAGGAAACCGGAGCACCCGGAGGAAACCCACGCAGACCCAGGGAGAACTCCTCACAGACAGTGACTGAGGCCAGAATTGAACCCGGGTCTCTGGCGCTGTAAAGCCATGATGTGGAGATGCACAGTAAGAAGTCTCACAACACCAGGTTAAAGTCCGGGACTTTAACCTGGTGTTGTGAGACTTCTTATTGTGCTGTGAAGCAGCAGTGCAAACCACTGTACAACCGTGCCTATTCGATAGAAGAAACTGAAGAAAGTCAGGTATAGTAAAACAGAGCAGGTTTTTAACCAGAATTAGGAGGAGTAATCCATTCGGCCCTTTCCCCGAGCTTGTTCCGCTATTCAATAAGCCCATGGCTGATCTGATTATGGCCTCAACTCCAGCTTCCTGTTTGTAACAAAGCTCGACTGCTTTGTCGATCAAAAATCTGAGTCTTGAATATATTCAGTAAACCACCATCCACTGCTCTCTGGCAAAGAGAATTCCACAGAGTAACGACCCACTGGGAGAAACAATTTCTCATCTCTGTACTAAATCCAGACCCCTAATTTTGAAACTGTCTCTCTTAATTCTAAGCTTCCTCACAAGAGACTCAGCACCCACCTGTCAAGTCCTCTTCGGATCTTATATCTCAATAAGGTCACATCTCAATCTTCTAAACACCAATGGATACAGACTTAACCTATCCAATCTTTCTTCATAAAATAATCCTTTCATTTTAGGAATTGGTCAAGTGAAGCTTCTACAAACCACTTCTGATGTAATTATATATTTTCGTAAGTAAGAGAGCAAAAGTGTACAGTGTCCAGATACTGTCTAACTAAAGCCATGTACAGCTGCAGCAACACTTTGCTTTTATACTCAATTCACATTGGGAAAAGGGGCGAGGTCCTGAAAGCAGATTTTGGTGAGTCAGAGCAGTAATGTCAGGATTACTCCCAGTGCCATGTGCTAGTGAGCACAGGGATAGGAAGATTGAGCAGTTCAACACATGGCTGGAGAAATGGGTTGGGAGGTTGGGCTTTAGATTTGTGAGATATTGGGACCAGTTCTGGGGACTGTAGGATCTGTACAAGAAGGTTACACCTTAACAGGACTGGAACTATAGTGTCATGGTGTGGTTTGCACTGCTGTTGGGGAGAATCAGAGGAGAAATTCAGAATGGAGAGGAGAAAAACTGTTAGTGAAAAGTAGAGGAGTATTATAATCAGAGTAGTCTCAAGGTAAATAGAATACTTGTAGTTTGACAGAATTAGAGTAGGCAAGAGTAAGTCACGAGATGAGGGTCAGGGTAAGAGGAAAAGTAAAGATGCTTAAATCAGGCTTAATGTGCATGTGTGTGAATGATGTGGATGTGATGTGAATATGATGTGAATGTACAGAGTGGTCAATAAGATTGGTGAAGTACAGGTACAGATTGACAAATGGAATTATGATATGATTGCTACAACAGAGTCATGATTCAAAGAATGGCAGGACTGAGCATTAAATGGGATGGCACAGTCGATAGCAATGCTGCCTCAAAGCACCAGGGACCCAGATTCAATCCCAGGTGATTTGTGTGGAATTTGCACGATTTTCCCATGTCTGCATGGGGTCCCTCAGAGCGCTTCAGTTTCCTCCCAGTCTAGAAATGTGCAGGTTAGGTAGATGGGCCATGAGTGGCAGTGTTAATTAAAAATGGTATTATAGTAATGGGGAGAGAAAATGTTCCAGAGGGACCAAGGGCAGAATCCTTCTGGTTCGAGGTAAGGAATGAAAAAGGTACAATAACACTGAATGGTGTAGTATAACAGACCACCAACTAGTGGAAAGGATGTGGAGAAACAGATTTGCAAATAAATTACAGAGAGGAGCAATAATTATAATGGGGGCTTCAATTACCCAAATATAGACTGGGATAGGAACAAGAAGGGGATTGTCACACTAACTTCATTGCAGTGTTAATGTAAGCCCACTTGTGGCACTGATAAATAAACCTAAACCTAAGAGCAAAAGTTCCTGGAGTGTGCTCGAGATAATTTTCTGCAGCAGAATGTTTCTGGTCCAATGAGAGGGGAGGTCCTGTGGAATGAGTTGGTCCGAGTGCTTCAAATATCAGTGGGAGAGGGACAGTGACCATTGCATCATAAGGTTTAGGTTGGCCATGGAAAAGGGCAAGGAACGATCCAGAGCTGGGATAATTAATTGGCGGGGGGGGGGGGGACTTTGATGGGATGAGAATACATCTACACTGAATGAGTTGGAATCAAATGTTGGTGGAAAAGACGGTGACTGAATTACTGTTGCTTTCAACATGGCCCTTGGTCGAGAAAACTTCCCTTGAAGAGGAAAGGAAGGACAAATAAATCCAGAGCACCTTGGATGACGAGAGACAATTGGCCTTTATTAGCCGAGGCATACAAGAGCAGGGAGGTGATGATGGAGCTGAATAAAACATTTGTTACGCAGCTAGTGTGTTGTGTGCAGTTCTGGTCACAACTTTTACAGATGCACCATAGAAAGCATTCTTTCTGGTTGTATCACAGCTTGGTATGGCTCCTGCTCTGTCCAAGACCGCAAGGAAGTACAAAAGGTCGTGAATGCAGCCCAATCCATCACGCAAACCAGCCTCCCATCCATTGACTCTGTCTACACTTCCCGCTGCCTTGGCAAAACAGCCAGCGTAATTAAGGACTCCACACGACCCGGACATTTTCTCTTCCATCTTCTTCCACCGGGAAAAAGATACAAAAGTCTGAGGTCACGCACCAACCAACTCAAGAACAGCTTCTTCCCTGCTGCTCAGACTTTTGAATGGACTTACCTTGCATTAAGCTGATCTTTCTCTACACCCCAGCTACGACTATAACACTACATTCTGCACTGTCTTGTTTCCTTCTCTATGAACAGTACGTTTTGTCTGTATAGCGCACAAAAAACAATACTTTTCACTGTATGTTAATACGTGACAATAATAAATCAAAATCACACTATACAAAGGACGTGATTACATTAGAGAGGGTGCAGAGGAGATTCACCAGGATGTTGCCTGGGCTGGAGTGTTTCAGCTATGAAGAGAGATTGGTTAGGTTGGGGCTGTTTCCTTAGAGCAGAGAAGGCTGAGGGGGGAACCTGACGGTGTACAAAATTATGGAGGACATAGGGTAGATCGGAAGAAACTTTTTTCCTTAGTAGAGGGGCCAATAATCAGGGACATAGATTCTGATTAGATTCATTATTGTCACATGTATTAACACAGTGAAAGGTATTGTTTCTTGCACGCTATACAGACAAAGCATACTGTTCATAGAGAAGGAAACGAGACAGTGCAGATGTAGTGTTAAAGTCATAGCTAGGGTGTCATGAAAGATCAACTTAATGCGAGGTAGGTCCATTCAAAAATCTGACAGCCACAGGGAAGAAGTTGTTCTTGAGTCGGTTGGTATGTGTCCTCAGACTTTTGTATCTTTTTCCTGACGGAAGAAGGTGGAAGAGAGAATGTCCGGGGTGTGTGGGGTCCTTAATTATGCTGGCTTCTTTGCCAAGGCAGCGGGAAATGTAGACAGTGTCAATGGATGGGAGGCTGGTTTGCGTGATGGATTGGGCTTCGTTCACGACCTTTTGTACTTCCTTGTGGTCTTGGGCAGAGCAGGAGCCATACCAAGCTGCGAAGCCCAGGCTTCTAGGGCATTTTCCTGGTCTATGGAAGCCACTGTGGAGGAATCCCCGGCTCTGGGGCTGCTGCGCTAGCTGCTGCTCACACATTGGCGGCTGCGCCAGAAGATTTAAGGAAGGAGGAAATTTGAGGAAAGACTTTTTCACCCAGAGGGTGGAGGGAATCTGGGACTCACTGCCTGAAAGGCTGGTCGAAGCGGGAATTCTCAACATTTAAATGAACAATTGAAATGTCATAACATACGAGGCTATGGACCAAATGGGATTAGAATAG